>NW_026291302.1:0-44455 GCF_025698545.1 Gossypium raimondii | reverse complement strand
TAAGTTCGAAAAGACTCGGAAAGACGCCACTAAAAGCTTAGATAAGTCTTACGGTCTCGAACAAAATTTGAGAGAAAATGCCTCACAAATTTGGCAGCAATTCGCTAATTAAAATGTCAAAAGTCCCTTACAAAGTGAAAATTCAGCTATTTATAATAATCCACTAGGCTAGCGAATGGTCACTTAAATTCCTTAAAAATTAAGCAAATGAATTACTTAAATGGGCTAGCTAGATTCGGCTGAACTTGGAGCTCCAATGGTCACCTTCTAGATGGACAATTGAACTTGGAGCTTGAGGAGTAAATGGCAGCAGCTACATTCGGTTGATGTGCTTAAAGGAGCTCATTTAATTGGCAACTATTGCTGAAAATTACCAGCAATTAAGAAGATGTTGAGTAGTCACTTTGAGTGTTAAAACCAAGTTTTGAAGAGTCTTTGAATGTGAACACCTTGATCCGAACAGCCATGATGTATTCAACAAAGTGTAAGCAATAAATTCGCTGAATGGTCACTTAGGGACTTCAAACAGCAGCCAACTTCATTCTCCCATTCATGCATGTGCCGTCCCTTCATGTACCCTCTTTTAATACCTTTCATGCTCCAAAACGTTCATGGATGATGTACCTGCAGCAACATTCATCAAATAATTCAAATTCATGTTTAGACACATTAAATTAACACTAAAATGCTGCACATTAAATTCGCAACCTTAGGACATAATTAAAACAAGTAATAAAGTTAACATATTAAAAACAAGCTTAAAAACATATTTATAAGCTGTATAAATTAAGACAAATTAATAACATATAATTATAACTCAATTAACATGCATAATTAAATTTGTCCAGATTTTAAACCAAATAAATAATGAATATTAATTGAGCTGTAATAATCTAATTAAATGACTCAAATAATTTATTTCAGCTACTATAATAAGGTCTTAATGAAATTGAGCTAGTTCGAGCTCATTGAGCTTGAAAGGAGCTGGAAACGAGCTAAATGAAGCTCCACAAGATAAGATTGAGCTACGCCCAGCTTGCAAACACAACGAGCCTCGCTTGTAGGCTGAAGCAATGGCCGTTCCCAAGGGCGGTCGTCATCACTACGGTATGAAGAACGCCACACCAAAGGGTGATAAGTTTGAAACAAAGTCAAATTGACGCCACTTGTTGAAGATAAGTCAATTTGAGCTTTGGAGAATAAAGAGAGTGAATTAACTCACTAAAATTATATTTCATTCAGAAATTTGTCAAAAGTCCTTTTACAAGAAATTCAACAACTATTTATAGCTTAAGTGCTAGTAACCGAATAGACATATTCTAAGCTTAATTCTTAAGCAAACATTGAACAAAAATTTAGCTTGAATGCAAGAATATTGGCCCATGTAGGTTCGTGATGTGCGACGCCGCACCAACAAAGCAAACCGATCCGAGGTCTTACCATTAGGACCTATTACTCGATCTAGGGCAAAGAAATTGTGGAAGCCTTGTTCCTTACTTGTGCTACGATTCCAGATTTATTCGATCATGTTCATGCCTTAGAACATAGGCTTTATAACATGTTGCATGCTGATATGTGACGATTTAGGTTCTACTATGTATTATGTGTGTATTTAAGTATGTTTTGGTATTGATTTGATGTTGTTTGTGTTTTAATGAATAAGTTTGCATTATGTTTACAGCTTGTTAATAAGTTTTCAATAAGTTTGCATTACTTTAATGCATGTTTGTTTTGTTTACCATAAGGAAACGTAATGGACAGCAGACTTAAGATATCATTTCTAGCTCGGTTGAAGCTCAAATATGTGCATGCAGCTCATCTCACTTGAAATAGTTCGAAAGATTGTTTCTAGCTCATTTCACTCAATACATTTCTAGCTAGCTCAAACTCAGCTCCACCACTCAACTCCACCGACGAGTCCGTATAAACAAACGTGTCCTATGTAATGGCAAGTGTCCTATGCATTTGTGGCAGCCCATGAGGCATCGAAACATGTGAGGAGCACATGACCGCTTGTGCACAAGAGTGTGTGTGTGTGTGTAGCGAATATACAAGGATAAGAACAAGGAGGTTGTCGTTTGAAATTTAAATGTATGGTGTTATTAAATGATGCCAAAAGGAGTTATAACTCCTTATTTTAAACCCTTTTGATTACAGCCACGAATTTCCATTCAACACCCTCTTTTGTACTTATAAATACATATTAAAATGATGTATTCAGGTTAGATGATTTATGAAAACAATTACGTTTGAGAATTTCTCTCAATTTCGGTTCTTCATTGAACTTTCCTTGGCATTTCGACTTAGTTTGTTGTGTCAAATTTTCTTGATACTTGGGTTCCTAGATCGCTATCTAGAGGGTCCAAGTCCTTTTGACGTTGAATGATTCGATTCGGGTTTGCTCAAGAGATTGTGCAAGTTCTTTCGAGTTTAACGTTAATCTATTCCAACGATTACCTTTGCCATTGTTGAACACTCAAGTTGCTGCCTTGGCCGTTTCATGAAGCGTTCGACTTCACCGATTGAATTTCTTTTTATTTTAAATGCCAACAACTTCATTTTCCTTCCATTTTTGTTCTTTTGTTTTACCCATATTTTACCATGATTATTTCTTTAATTCCTTGCTATTTTCTTGTTGCAGGAACGTGCTTACAACATTCCTAGATCCGTAACATACGAAGATAGTCTGTTTCGTTAGGCTACATCATATCATCTGGTATCCGAGCATAGGTTGGAATTGTTGTACTTTTCTTCTCCAACAAGAAAATTCGAAATTCAAAACAAATATATATATATATCAGTTTCAAAAATTCAAAAAAAACAACAACAAAAAGAGAAAGAAAAATCAGATTCAAAAATAAAAAAATAAAAAAAATAAAGGAGGAATTGAAATTTATCAAGTTTGGGAAAGAAAAAAAAAGTGTGTTTTGTTATGTTGAAATGTTGAATAATGTTTAGTTTTGTACTCAGAATTGCGAAGTGCTTGGATATCAACCAAACGAACTATTCTTATTTGTTCGGAGCTAGGAACGTTGTAAAGCACTTCTTTGCAGTAAGAAACTAAATTATTTAAATTCCATCCTTTTTCCTTTGTTTATTTTATTTTCTTATCCTTTTACTCTTTTCTTATCCTTTCCCTTTGTTTATTTATTTTTTTCTCTCTCTCTAACCGTGTGTTTTCCTTATAGCCAACACAATTATAACAGTTTTGAAATGTTGGATTAGTCCTTTAAAGAACTAAAAACACGAGAAATTGTGAGGGAAAAGGCATTGAGCGCCAGAGAATGAAGGGGAGACAAAAGAGTCATTCACGCATTCTCCGAAGTGAAACACGAAAGCGAGTGCTATTTTAGAGTGCATGCTTCTTTGGAGTGAAAACCGAGAGGTTTTGAGAGTGTGTCAGTGAGGACTTTTACTTTTGTTTTACTTAACTCATTATCTGTATTTTTGTGTGTTGCTTTAGATGATGGGATCGGAAGATCGTAGTCGTGGTGGAGATCAACCACCGATTTGTAAATGCAAGCTATTACTCGCACCTTGCAACGTCTATTAGAAAATGCATTAGAGCCTATACACTCTCGTTTGGACAAGATTGAAGGGGGTGGTTCACAATCTGTCCATAATGAACATAATGATGAAAATGACATTGAACATTCACCAAGGGTGAATCAACGACCAGGACGCACAGTTGACGATAATATTTCTAACATTAAAGTTGCCATACCTTCTTTTCAGGGACGTTCAGATCCAGATGCTTATCTGACATGGGAAAGCAAGGTTGAACACGTTTTTGAGTGTTATAACTACTCAGAACAGAAAAAAGTTCGACTAGCAGCTATGGAGTTTGTTGACTATGCACTGGTATGGTGGGACCAATTACTGATTAGTCGACGACGTACAGGTGAAGGTCTAGTGAGAACATGGGAAGATATGAAGCGTATCATGCGGAGACGATTTGTTCCTTCTCACTATCATCGAGATTTATTTCAGAAATTACAAACCTTGAAACAGGGCAACAGGAGCATTGAGGACTATTTCAAGGAGATGGAGATGTCCATGATGCGTGCAAACATAGTTGAGGACCGTGAGGCGACTATGGCTCGATTTTTGGCAGGTTTAAATTCTAAAATAGCAAACATTGTTGAAATGCAACATTATGTTGAGTTGGATGACATGGTGCATATGGCGATCAAAATTGAGCGACAACAACGTAGAAAAGCTTCTACTCGAGGTAATACTCCATTTAAATCTTTTTCGAATCCTTTATACACCCCTAACAATGCCAGGAAACAAGCACCACAACCGCCATTACGGATTCGAGAGCCAGGCGAACCCAGCAAACCAAAGCCTCCCATTGCTGATAATGGACGTGGCAAACAACCAATGGTGGCACCAGAACGATCGAGAGATATTCAGTGCTTTAAGTGCCTTGGTAGAGGACATGTTGCTAGCCAGTGTCCTAATCGGAGGTTATGTTGATGCGAGAAGATGGAGAGATCGAGTCGATTCGAGGAAGATGTACATGAACTCCCGACTAAAGAAGATGAAGAGAATGACCTAGAAGTTGTGAATCTGGTCAAGTTATGGAGATCATGGTTGTCAAACGTAGTTTGAATGTGCAACAGTGCAAGACGAGCAACAACGTGAGACTATCTTTCACACGATGCAAGGTTCAAGATAAGGTATGTGTTGTGATTATTGATAGCGGTAGTTGTACTAATGTTGCTAGTTCAAGATGGTTGATGATTAGGTCTTAAGACGACAAAGCATCTGAATTTGTACAAGTTGCAGTGGTTGAATGACGGTGGAGAACTTAAAGTGACGAAACAAGTGGTTGTACCGTTTTCAATTGGAAACTACAAGGACGACGTCCTTTGTGATGTTGTGTCGATGGATGCTACTCACCTTCTTTTGGGGCGCCTTGGCGAGATGACAAGAGGGCAATGCATGATGGTTTTACAAACCGATACTCTTTTATGCATGCAGGTAAGAAGATTACTTTGGCTCCTTTGACACCGAGTCAAGTAATTGAAGATCAAACAAGCTTGAAAAAGAGTAAGGAAGTTGCAAAGGAGAAGAAAAAGATGAGCGTATATGCAAGCAGTCGAGAAATCAGGAAATGTCTTTCCTCTCACCAATCCTTGTTTATTTTAATATTGAAAGATCATTGTTTATTGGCTGAGTTCCCTGCTGATTTACCTGCATCGATTGTGTCCCTTTTGTAAGAGTTTGAGGATGTGTTTCCGAAAGAAACACCGAAGGGATTACCACCTCTTCGTGGCATTGAGCACCAGATTGATTTCATTCCAGGTGCTACCATTCCAAATCGACCAGCTTATCGTACTAACCCTGAAGAAACGAAAGAGCTTCAAAGGCAAGTTGCAGAATTGATGGACAAGGGTTATATTCGAGAAAGTCTGAGTCCATGTCTGTTCGGTGTTGTTAGTACCAAGAAAGATGGGTCTTGGAGGATGTGCGAGATTGTAGAGCTGTGAATCAAATTACAATTAAGTATCGTCCTCCTATTCCTAGACTTGATGACATGTTGGACGAGCTTTACGGAGCCGTCATCTTCTCAAAATTGACTTGAAGAGTGGATATCATCGATTCGCATGCGAGAAGGCGATTTAATGGAAGATGACCTTCAAAACAAAGCTAGGTTTGTATGAATGGTTAGTGATGCCTTTTGGTTTAAGTAATGCACCTAGTACTTTTATGCGACTAATGAATCATATTCTGCGATCTTTTATTGGAAAGTTTTGTGTTGTGTACTTTGATGACATTTTAGTTTATAGCAAGACTTTGCAGATCACGTAGAACATCCGAGAGTCAGACATTGCAGGACTTTGAGAAAAGAAAGATTGTATGGTAACGTAGAGAAATGTGTGTTTTGTAACGATGCACTTACATTTCTTGGTTACATTGTGAGTGCACAGGTGTTGAAGTTGATCATGAGAAAATAAAGGCAATTCAGAATGGCCACGACCGACATCGATTACTCGAGTTAGATCATTTCATGGTTTAGCTAGTTTTTATCGACGGTTTGTTCCTAACTTCAGTTCTATTACGCACCCTTAACCTAATTATTAAAAGAATTCCGACTTCTTGTGGGGTAAAGAACAAGAAGATGCCTTCTGAAAATTAAGGATTGTTTAACAAAAGCACCGATGTTAGCCTTACGACTTTGATAAAACTTTTGAAATTGAATGTGATGCTTCTGGAGTTGGTATAGGCGCAGTTTTAATACAGGAAAAGAGGCCCGTTGCATATTTTAGCGAGAACCGAGTGGAGCAACATTGAATTATCCGGTTTATGATAAAGAGATGTATGCACCGATTCGGGCATTGGAGACATGGCAAGCATTACTTGTTGCCTAAGGAGTTTGTGATCCACACTGACCACGAGGCTTTACGATATATCACAGGTCAGCATAAATTGAACAAATGACATGCTAAATGGGTTGAATTCTTAGAATCTTTTCCTTATGTCATTCGATACAAAAAGGAAAGATAATGTCGTTCTTGATGCATTATCACGCAGATATGTACTATTGAGTTATCTTGATTCACATTTGATTGGATTTGCATATATTCGAGAGTTATACTCGATGATCATGATTTTTGCGATAAGTATAATGCTTGTGAGAAAGGTGCGATGGAAAATTCTACGGGCATGATGGATATCTTTTCAAAGAAAAGGATATGCATTCCACGAGGTTCAATGCGTGATATCTTGATCCGTGAAGCACATGAAGGTGGATTGATGGGTCATTTGGGGTCACTAAACGTTACACACCTTAAAAGAGCATCTTTTCGGCCTAAGATCGTCGGGGACGTTGAACGCTACTGTGAACGTTGTGTGACATGTAAGAAAGCAAAATCGAAGGTTTCACCACATGGTATGTACTTACCTTTACCTATTCCTGAATCCCCTTGGACTGATATTTCAATGGACTTTATTTTGGGATTACCTCGAACTAGAACAGGTCGGGATAGTATATTTGTTGTGGTTGATAGATTCTCGAAGATGGCACATTTCATTTCATGCCATAAGACTGATGATGCTGTTAATGTGGCTAACTTGTTCTTTAAAGATGTTGTACGATTACATGGTATTCCTAGGTCGATTGTTTCTGACAGGGATGTGAAGTTTTTGAGTAATTTTGGAGGACTCTTTGGAGCAAACTAGGTACGAAACTTATGTTTTCTACTACTTGTCATCCCTGCATCGATGGGCAAACTGAGGTTGTTAACAGAGTTTTATCTACTTTACTTCGATCCATCATTAAAAAGAACATCAAAACTTGGGAAGATTGTTTGCCACACGTTGAATTCGCTTATAACCATGTTGTACATTCTGCTACTAAGATGTCACCTTTTGAGGTTGTTTATGGCTTTAATCCTATTACGCCTCTAGATATGTTGCCTTTGCTTGCGAGAACGGTGATGAACAGGACGGTAAAGCAAAAGCGAATACGTGAAGAAATTGCATCAACGAGTTAAGGAGAACCTCGAACGAAGGACTCAACAAGATACAAAGCAAGCAAACAAGGGCGTAAAGCGAGTCACCTTCAATGTGGGAGATTGGGTTTGGGTTCATTTCCGAAAGGAACGATTTCCGACCAGAGGTGGTCCAAGTCATTACAGCGTGGTGATGGTCCTTTTCGGTGTTGGAGAAAGTGAATGACAACGCCTACAAGTTAGACTTGCGGGAGAATACAATGTGAGTGCCACATTTAATGTATCCGATTTAACCCTTATGATGATTCTCTGATTTGAGGACAAATCCTTTTCCAGAAGGGGGGATGATGTGCGCACGCTCAGACCAACAAAGCAAACTGATCCGGAGGTCTTACCATTAGGACCTATTACTCGATCTAGGGCAAAGAAATTCAGGGAAGCCTTGTTCCTTACTTGTGCTACGATTCCAGATTTATTCGATCATGTTCATGCCTTAGAACATAGGCTTTATAACATGTTGCATGCTGATATGTGACGTATTTAGGTTCTACTATGTATTATGTGTGTATTTAAGTATGTTTTGGTATTGATTTGATGTTGTTTGTGTTTTAATGAATAAGTTTGCATTATGTTTACAGCTTGTTAATAAGTTTTCAATAAGTTTGCATTACTTTAATGCATGTTTGTTTTGTTTACCATAAGGAAACGTAATGGACAGCAGCTTAAGATATCATTTCTAGCTCGGTTGAAGCTCAAATATGTGCATGCAGCTCATCTCAGCTCGAAATAGTTCTGAAAGATTGTTTCTAGCTCATTTCAGCTCAATACATTTCTAGCTAGCTCAAACTCAGCTCCACCAGCTCAACTCCAGCTGACGAGTCCAGAAGCAGCTGAAACGTGTCCTATGTAATGGCAAGTGTCCTATGCATTTGTGGCAGCCCATGAGGCATCGAAACATGTGAGGAGCACATGACCGCTTGTGCACAAGAGTGTGTGTGTGCATGTGTAGCCGAATATACAAGGATAAGAACAAGGGAGGTTGTCGTTTGAAATTTAAATGTATGGCTGTTATTAAAATGACGCCAAAAGGAGTTATAACTCCTTATTTTAAACCCTTTTGATTACAGCCACGAATTTCCATTCAACACCCCTCTTTTGTACTTATAAATACATATTAAAATGATGTATTCAGGTTAGATGATTTATGAAAACAATTACGTTTGAGAATTTCTCTCAATTTCGGTTCTTCATTGAACTTTCCTTGGCATTTAGACTTAGTTTGTTGTGTCAAATTTTCTTGATACTTGGGTTCCTAGATCGCTATCTAGAGGGTCCAAGTCCTTTTGATGTTGAATAGATTCGATTCGGGTTTGCTCAGTAGATTGTGCAAGTTCTTTCGAGTTTAACGTTAATCTATTCCAACGATTACCTTTGCCATTGTTGAACACTCAAGTTGCTGCCTTGGCCGTTTCATGAAGCGTTCGACTTCACCGATTGAATTTCTTTTTATTTTAAATGCCAACAACTTCATTTTCCTTCCATTTTCGTTCTTTTGTTTTACCCATATTTTACCATGATTATTTCTTTAATTCCTTGATGTTTTCTTGTTGCAGGAACGTGCTTACAACATTCCTAGATCCGTAACATACGAAGATAGTCTGTTTCGTTAGGCTACATCGTATCGCTTCTATTTGAATGGTGACCAAATATGAAGCTTCAAACTAAGCAAATGGATTTTGGAGATTCATGTAGTAGCCAAGTTCATCTAATGAATTTAATTGACTCGTTCATTAGGCAACTCTTGATGAAAAGTGACCAGCATTAAAAGGAACTTGAGCAGCCTTTTTGGGTGTGAATGGACGGTTTTGAAGAGTCCCCATGGTGTGAACATGGCTGAACCGAACAGCCATTGTGTGAACAACCTTTATGCTCCCTTGAGAAGAGAATCGACCAAGCTTGGAGGGATGAATAACTTGGACACTCTTGGCCGAATAGTTGCCTTGAAAAGCACCAAAATTAATCAGCTTCAATGCATTAAACCACCTGCACATGCATCTTCACATTCATTGAATCTACATGCATGAATCTGCCCAATGTATCTTCAAATTCGGCTGCACCTAAACAAAGCAAATGAACTTCATTAATTTAACTCAATTTAGCTGAATTAATGTAAAACATAATATGAACATACTAATTAACATTAGAACAAATTAAATTATAGCTAAATAAGACATATTAATTCGGCTAGACACAATTAAATCATGTCTTATGTTCAGACCAATTTAAAGACATCTAGACACATTCAATTCAACTAAAATAACATATGAAACACTTGTAATAATTAAAGACATATTTGAAAGCTGTAGTAAAACTTAATTAAGTCCTTATTTAAATGGTCCAAAAATTCCAGCAACTAATTAATTAGCTAGAACGAAATTCAGCTTCAAAGAAGTTGAAAATGTTCAGCTCGTCTCTAAGCTCTTTGCTATCATTTTCCTCAATTCGTTCCACCATTGCTGAGATAGCATCTTTAAATCGTTTAGCTCTAACTCGCATTATCGGACCAATGGGCAGCTTGATATCTTCTTGTTCGCGCTCTACTTGGTTCGTAGGCAAGCTCACATCAACAAGTCTTCTCAGCTTTATTTTAATTTCTCTATAGTAGTGAGGTGGAATAAATCTTTTACGCATAATCTGTTTCAACTCATCCCATGTCGAAATCTCACCTTCATAATTCGATGACGATTTACCCAGCTTGAGTCCACCAACTTAATGCATAATCTGAAAATTCCAGCGTTGCTAATGCTACCTTTTCATCATCCGGACATTTATAGTACCGAAATATAAGTTCAATCTTAGATTCCCATTCACAATAAGCTTCTGGATCATTCTTACCACAAAATTGGGGAATTGTAAACTTCGATTTTACCAAAGAAGGTTGTCCACGATCATGAAAATCAAAATCAATTCTAGTGACACGTCGAGAACCGCGCCTATGAGCAGGAGGCTGATTATCCATATCTTCTTTAATTGGATCTCGATATTGAGACTCTTGATTCAATCGCACCTCATTGATGGTAGCAGTCAAAGCTCAAGTGCAGCAGCCTGTTCGTTCAACTGTTGTTGGAATTTTTTAAATGTTTCATCATTATTATCACCTTTAGACATTTTCCAAAAATCTGCAAAAAATAAACACTCAACACTCAAAATAAAAGTTAGCAAACCTCACCGTTAGTCACTCAAAAAGAAAAATTAAATTCTCAATGAGGTAGAATTCAGTCTTGTGAGTTCTTTAGTAGAGTTTATATCAACCAATTAGAGAGTGTATGAGCCGAACTACCAAAGAATCCTAAGTTGCACTAGGATGCCAAAAACTGACGAGACACCAATTGATTCGTGTTGCACCGATGAAGAATTGCGCACACGTTTAACTCCTACTAACACAAGAAATAAGAAGGTGTTAGATATTGTAAAGGGAGAATAAAAAGCAAACAAATGAAAACCTACAGCTAAGAATCAATAAAAATTGTTGAAATCGAAAAACCCGAAAAACTGCGGAGTAACTTGACAACTTCGTTCGAGGTGTTCCTGATCTCCAAAAATCACAAAATTAAATATGGAGTGTCCTTAAATATTTAATTTTTTTATCTGGAAAGTTTGGGCACCAAAATCAACCTACTGAATATTTTTTTAATTTTTAATTAATTTCGTATTTTTCAATTATTTTGACTTTTTCGACTGACTTATTTTGCTGGAAATATTTTTTATATTCAATAACAGTGCCAAAAATATGTATGTAAAATTTTAGATCAATCGGACAACGTTTACCCACTCAAATAATTTTTTTTCAAAAAATTTTTCTGGGTAAAACTGCTGTTTGTAGTTTAAAAAATAGAGATCAGTTTAGAAATGAACCAAGAACACCGAAACGCCTAAAATATGATACCAAATTATAGTAGGTTCTTGCGCGACCAAGATCGAGTTGTTAAGTCATGGGAAACTCCTCGAAAGCTTTAAACACTTGGATCTAAAAATGCAGCACAAAGATTAAATCTTGAAATTTCAAGATCTGGAAGAAAACCCTAAAATAATAAAGAACAAATCAAGAATCGAAACACCTATTATTAGGAAATTCAGACGACAAGAACTCAGGAATAAACTCCCAATAAATCCCTAAACCAGCCGAATTTGTTCAAGGCAACAAGATGAAGAGTTAATTCGATAAAAGAACAAATCGAATTAAGGAAATTTGGACAACAAGAAACTAAAACGAAAATCTGAAAGAAGATTGATTTTCGGTTATCAAGAAGAGTTTTAAAAAACTTCCCAAACAAATCTGAAACAAATTAAATTTCCAAAACAGTAAACCAATTTCAAATTCCAGCAAACCAATCTCAACCAAGATTTGAAGGAAATTAGACAAGAATAATTGGGGAAGATGAATCGGAAATCGATTCTTGCGGCCAAAGGAAAGATGTCGATCAATCTTTAATGTCGAATAGGGCTGGAAACAAAACAAGAACAGCAAATAGATTAGATAAAGACTCGGCACAAGCAGAATTAAAGTAAAGGAATTGAACAGCAAATAATTTAAAGATAAGTCCTAAAAAGCCTTGAAATCTCGAAAGATCTCACAACTCCCTTCAAACGGCTCTAATCTCCCCTCCAAAGAATATCAATGGCAAGAAGAAGGCTGAAGATGGCTCCCACAATCAAAAGATTGTTAAAACAACTTCTAAAGAAAACTCAAGAGAGAATTCTTGGAGAAAAACTCAAAGAGAATTCTGCACTTAAACAAATCTGAAATTTTTGATATAATTGAGAAGTGAATACAAGGGTGGCCGGCCATGCCTTTAAATACTAATCCTAATCTCATTAGGAAAACTTAAGAATTAAACCTAATTAATAAAAATAATAGGGAAATTTGGCCAGGCACTTAAATGGACTGTTTTGGGCCGAATTTTAACATGTAATATTCCTAAAGCCTAAAAATTAAATTAACAATTAAAATGTTTACAAATTGGGCCCTTTGACCATTTGGCCTGATTTTCAACTAAGTATGGATGGATTTCTTCATTAGGCTTGGAATCTTCTTATTGGGCCTTGCCTTCAAGAACTTGGGCTTGTGATCCATCTCTTACCGAAATTGAGTCGTTGATGATCGTGACGGAGATCCAATGCGCTTTGGCTGCAAGATTCGATTTCTTGGACCAAGATTTCCAAGATTTGAAATCTTGATTTTCTTGATTCTTAAAATCGCTCCAAACAGCAAAATTGGGCCAAGATTCAGTTTCTTGATTTTCTTGAAAACAAGAAAGTGAATCTTGATTTTCTCATTCTTTTGTGTACTAAGGCCTTGCTAACGAACTCCTGAATGGTCCCATTTAGTTTTGAACGCATTTTTCGGGCCTTTGATCTCGTTATTGGGCCTTGTGGTAATTTGAGCCCATCATGTTCTTGAACTTGGGTTGGGCCTTTGTGACTCGTATCATAATCGAAAGAGTTCAGATTCAAAAAATATCAAAATCAAAATAAAAAACAAAAAGAAGAAAAGAAAATCAAAATCAAAGTCAAAATGAAAATGAAAATTAGAGGAAAAGAAAGAAGAATGAAAAAAGGAAAAATGACAAAAAAGAAAAGGAGAGGCCAAAGCGAAAACCCGCAAAGGGCGCTTTGTGACCAAAGGTGGTTTTGAGTTGAAAACCCAAAATGGGTGACTCAAATTTTGAGCAAAATGGGGCATGGACATCACCATTATCAAAAACTTCTAATGGGAATTACTTCATTTTTGAGATCATTCGAGGTCGTTTCATACATCAATGTCATCATATGCTTATTCCGAGAAGATGGTATTGGAAAATGCATTGAACTTGAATGACAAAGACGATAGTGAGGGTCAGTAATCAACTCAAAATCGAGACACCACGGTTTGTCACTCAGTATTGCAAAATAATGAATTGCAAAGATGATTGAGACTTACAAGGACGGACATGAGAAATTACCCTTTGCCCTCCTTGTTGGTTGAATATCTATCAAGATTCCTACCGGAGTAGCATCATTCTCTTTGGTTTGAGGGATGGAGGTAGTTCTACCCATTACAGTAAAAATATTTTCTCTCCAGGTGTTACTTGAGCTAAGAGTTGGATGAGGCAGAATGAATCCAATCTGATCAGAAGGAAAAGGCTAAAAGCTATACAGCACAGTCAAATGTATCAAAGGCAAATGACGCGAGCTTACAACCAAAAGGTTTTCCTCAGAGAATTCTATAAGGGAAACCTAATGTTGAGAAAGATCCTTCTCATAGAAAAGGATTTTAGAGGAAAATGGACACCAAAGGCCTTTTCCAAAGGAGTTCTGATCTTGAGTAGGATAGATGGTAAAAACTCGCCAAATCCTACAAACTCAGATTCAGTCGAGCATTACCTCACCTGAAGAAGGAGAAATGATTAAGGTGAAAACCTGCAAAGGGTACCTTGATTCCAAAAAGAAAAAGGAAAAAATGGGTGAATAATGAAAAAATGAAAATGAAAAAAGTAAAAATGGAGAGGCTAAGGGGAAAACCCGCAAAGGGCACCTTAGGCCAAAGGGGATTTGAGTTGAAACCCCAAAAAGGGCGGCTCAAATATTGTTTGAAATGGGGGCATGAAGTGATCAGAGCGATTCAAATTTTGATCATATTGGGGCATGTGGTGATCTTGCTATGCCTGAATCAACAGGAAAGGATAGGCGACATCTTGGGGCATCGACAAAGCGCTGTAGATCTCCCAAACACATGTCCAACTCAAAATGGTCTTCAGAAAGTTTGTACAGAAAAGTTCAAGCTGCGATATCTGGGGCACCCAATTCTCATATTATTCTTGGAATACTTTTTTCTTTTCCAAGATATACATTCCCAATCAATTTCTTTGTCATCCTTCTTTACTATTTTTGATAACTTGTTCTTTCGAGCTATGCTCAGAACCAACTTTATTCTTATCCATTGTTATGGCCTTTTTGCAAGCATGTTGCATTGGAATAATGATTAATGGACTAATAAAACTTTCACAAAGGAAGTTTTGTATATTACTCTGGAAAGTTTCTAAATAATACAGGAACCTGAAATAGGACTATTGTTTAGAACGCACCAAATTTAAAGGTTGGAAATTTGAGAAGGAAGAGTCTAAATTTGGACTTTAAATGACAAGATGTCGTGTTAATGACAAAGCTTAAATAAACGAGGAAGCAATGATCATCAGGCAATAGAAGAGGTTACTTCAGAGAAGAGAGCCTTCACTTGCACATGAGTCTTTGGTACGACACCTTGAGAATGGTGTAAGAAACCAGAACGATTCAGATCTTGTATCCTTGAATTATGATAAGAGAGGATTGAGGATAAGCCACATATTTCTACGCTTGGATTACAGTGGGAGAATGATGGTACAAATTGTGTCCCAGTGGATTTCACAGTGGGGGCAATCTGACTAAGTGAATCTTTGAAGAAGCCGGTCAAGCGAGAAGACGTTGTAGCACGTCAGTGTTAAAGCCTTGATAAACTTCGAGTAATGACAACCTAAGCGGGATCATAAAATTCTGCATTCATGCAAACACCATTCACACATGTCTAGTTTGGAGCATTTGATTCATTTTGATCATGCCATCCTAATCATTAGGCATAATTAGGTTTATTATACAGGTCATGTTCTCCAGAGAACAGATCATTGAAGATAGCAGATCTTGTCTCCCTAAGTAGTAGTGGAGCAGATCAAAGGCTGCGAATCTTATCTTCTCCAGGAGTAAGGAAGCAGATTTAAGCCACAAGTCCTATGTCCCTGACCAACAGTGGAATAGGTTGGAAATTGTAGATCTTGTCTCCCTAAGCAGTAGTGGAGCAGATCGAAGACGGTAAATCTTATCTTCAAGTGTAAGGAAGCAAATTTAAGCCACAAGTCCTTTCTCCCTGAGGTTGAAGTGGAGCAGACTAAGTAAGCAGGTCTTATCCCCCTGAAGTTGCAGTGGGACAGATGAAAGACGACGAATCTTATCTTCAAGTGTAAGGAAGTAGATTGAAGCCGATAATCCTATCTCCCTGAAGTTGTAGTGGAGTGGATTAAAGTAATAGATCTTATCTCTCTGAAGTGGCAGTAGAGTGGATCGCATCAGGTCTTATCTCCCTCAGGTTGCAGCGGAGCAGACTGAGAAAATGAGTCTTATCCCCCTAAAGTCACAGTGGGGCAGACTGAAGAAGCAAATCTTATCTCCCTAAGGTTGCAGAGGAGCAGATTGAAGCCGATAATCCTATCTCCCTGAAGTTATAGTGGAGCAGATTAAAGTAATAGATCTTATCTCTCTGAAGTGGCAGTAGAGTGGATCGCATCAGGTCTTATCTCCCTAAGGTTGCAGTGGAGCAGACTGAGAAAATGAGTCTTATCCCCCTGAAGTCATAGTGGGGCAGACTGAAGAAGCAAATCTTATCTCCCTAAGGTTGCAGTGGAGCAGATTGAATTCGATAATCCTATCTCCCTGAATTTGTAGCTGAACAGATTAAAGTAATAGATCTTATCTCTCTGAAGTTGCAGTAGAGCAGATCGCATCAAGTCTTGCTGACTAAAGATAGCAAATTTTGTTCTTTTAAAGTTGCGAATTACAAATCCTGTCTCCCCGACGTTGCGGTGGAGTGGATCGAAGCACCAATTCTTACACCTCTGAAGATACAGTAGGATGGAAAGAGGCTACTTGAAGAAGAGCACCAAGATCCCGCAGGGCCAGGCAAATTTGACCTTATTAAAGTCTTTGCTCCATTCCCGTTACACGATAATGAGCAAAGAGGGCAAATAAATAGGCCCAATTTGCCCTACTGTAATAAAAATATGTATAAACCAAACAGAAATTATAACAGTCCAAAAGTAGTCCAGATTACAAATCAAAATAAATTAAACCCAATTACAATAGGGCCCAATGACCCAATCAGTTTCTACAAACCCTAGAGACCAAAACCCTAAGCTTTCAGCCACCGTTGCCCACACGTGTGCCTCCTTCTCCCCATGCCTCCACGCGCTGCGCCGTGCCACGTCTTTGTACAACACTTGCAACAATGCAACAAACACCTACAACGTAAAAAGCAACAGAAAATGCAACAAACGCAAAAGGAGAATAGCAGAGAAAAATAGCACGAATTTAGAAAAATTACCTGTAAATTTCTATTTTATTTCTGGCTATATAAAGCCGTTTTCGAATTTGTAAAGGATCTTTTTTCCTTTTTCTTACGCATATTCGAATACAAAAAAAACAGAGATTGAAATACAAAAGAAAGGAAAGAAATCAAAAGTTTTAGGTAAATTTGAAAGTTTGTTTTAGTTTTTCCCTTTTTATTTTCTTTTTTCCTCCGATTTGTTCTTCATTTTCATATACACACGAAAAAAGAGAAAGGAGGGGGATCTTACCTGTAAGCGCACCATCAGGGATCCGTTCGCTCCGTCTGAAATCAGAGTCGGAGGGGGTCCTCGAGGTCGTGGCGCCAGAAAGAAGGAAAGGTTAATCTTACCTTTACAAGCGCGCCGACGGAGCCCTCGTCCACTTCGCCCAAATCGGAGTTTGGATGGGGGCCTTTTTTTTCGATGCGCCTAGGAAGAAATGTTTAAGGTTTCTTAGGTTTTTTATTTAATGCTAATTCTTGAAACGGTGTCATTTAGACCTGTTTCAATGGTTTAAAACGGTGCTTGCTTTAAGGGCCTTTGACCCATGCATGGTGACCCGACCCGAGGAAGGATCCGCGCTTTGGGTCTAATGGGATATTTCGATCATGGTCCTTCCGCTTTGTCGTTCGTTTTCAATTCGGCCCTTCGGCCCTTTGTTTTCCATTTTCTAATTTGACCCCGTGGGTTTTGCGATTGTTTCGCTTTGGTCCTGGTGAAATGATGCACTTTAGGGCCGGGAATATTTCCCATTCAGTCCCTTTCTTCTGAAGCACATCCCAATTCAGTCCCGAACCACCCTCTTTCTTTATTTGCGATTTAAACCCCAAATTTTGGTCCCGATTTCAATTTTGTCCTATTTCATTTAATTAATTTATTATTCTTTATTTTTTTAAAAATTATTATTAATTAATTTATTTGTTATTATTTTAAAAAAGCTCTTCTTTTATTATTATGCATTTTAACTTTTACATATATTATTTATTTATTTTTAAATGTTTCACCTAATATTTATTAAAATTTTTTATTTACATTATTTGTTTTAAACTTGATGCGTGCAAACATAGTTGAGGACCGTGAGACGACTATGGCTCGGTTTTTAACAGGTTTAAATTCTGAAATAGCAAACATTGTTGAAATGCAACATTATGTTGAGTTGGATGACATGGTGCATATGGCGATCAAAATTGAGCGACAACAACGTAGAAAAGCTTCTACTCGAGGTAATACTCCATTTAAATCTTTTTCGAATCCTTTATACACCCCTAACAATGCCAGGAAACAAGCACCACAACCGCCATTACGGATTCGAGAGCTAGGCGAATCCAGCAAACCAAAGCCTCCCATTATCGATAATGGACGTGGCAAACAACCAATGGTGGCACCGAATCGATCAAGAGATATTCGATGCTTTAAGTGCCTTGGTAGAGGACATGTCTGCTAGCCGTGTCCTAATCGGAGGGTTATGTTGATGCGAGAAGATGGAGAGATCGAGTCGATTCGAGGAAGATGTACATGAACTCCGACTAAAGAAGATGAAGAGAATAACCTAGAAGTTCTGAATCTGGTCAAGTTATGGAGATCATGGTTGTCAAACATAGTTTGAATGTACAACAGTGCAAGACGAGCAACAACGTGAGACTATCTTTCACACGATGCAAGATTCAAGATAAGGTATGTGTTGTGATTATTGATAGCGGTAGTTGTACTAATGTTGCTAGTTCAGGTGATGGTTGATGATTAGGTCTTAAGACGACAAAGCATCCGAATCCATACAAGTTGCAATGGTTGAATGACGGTGGAGAACTTAAAGTGACGAAACAAGTGGTTGTACCATTTTCAATTGGAAACTACAAGGACGAGGTCCTTTGTGATGTTGTGTCGATGGATGCTACTCACCTTCTTTTGGGGCGCCCTTGGCGATATGACAAGAGGGCAATGCATGATGGTTTTACAAATCGATACTCTTTATGCATGCGGTAAGAAGATTACTTTGGCTCCTTTGACACCGAGTCAAGTAATTGAAGATCAAACAAGCTTGAAAAAGAGTAAGGAAGTTGCAAAGGAGAAGAAAAAGATGAGCGATATGCAAGCGATGAGAAATCGAAATGTCTTTCCTTTCACCAATCCTTGTTTATTTTAATATTTAAAGATCATTATTTATTGGTGAGTTCCTCGCGATTTGCTCGCATCGATTGTGTCCCTTTGCAAGAGTTTGAGGATGTGTTTCGAAAGAAACACCGAAGGATTACCACCTCTTCGTGGCATTGAGCACCGATTGATTTCATTCCGGTGCTACCATTCCAAATCGACCAGCTTATCGTACTAACCCTGAAGAGACGAAAGAGCTTCAAAGGCAAGTTGCAGAATTGATGGACAAGGGTTATATTCGAGAAAGTCTGAGTCCATGTGCTGTTCCGGTGTTGTTAGTACCGAAGAAAGATGGGTCTTGGAGGATGTGCGTAGATTGTAGAGCTGTGAATCAAATTACAATTAAGTATCGTCATCCTATTCCTAGACTTGATGACATGTTGGACGAGCTTTACGGAGCCGTCATCTTCTCCAAAATTGACTTGAAGAGTGGATATCATCAGATTCGCATGCGAGAAGGCGACGAATGGAAGACAACCTTCAAAACAAAGCTAGGTTTGTATGAATGGTTAGTGATGCCTTTTGGTTTAAGTAATGCACCTAGTACTTTTATGCGACTAATGAATCATGTTCTGCGATCTTTTATTGGAAAGTTTTGTGTTGTGTACTTTGATGACATTTTAGTTTATAGCAAGACTTTGCAGGATCACGTAGAACATCTGAGAGCTGTATTGCAGACTTTGAGAGAAGAAAGATTGTATGGTAACGTAGAGAAATGTGTGTTTTGTACTGACAGACTTACATTTCTTGGTTACATTGTGAGTGCACAGGGTGTTGAAGTTGATCATGAGAAAATAAAGGCAATTCAGGAATGGCCACGACCGACATCGATTACTCAGAATAGATCATTTCATGGTTTAGCTAGTTTTTATCGACGGTTTGTTCCTAACTTCAGTTCTATTACCGCACCCTTAACCGGAATTATTAAGAAGAATTCCAGCTTCTTGTGGGGAAAAGAACAAGAAGATGCCTTTCTAAAAATTAAGGATTGTTTGACAAAAGCACCAGTGTTAGCCTTACCTGACTTTGATAAAACTTTTGAAATTGAATGTGATGCTTCTGGAGTTGGTATAGGCGCAGTTCTAATACAGGAAAAGAGGCCCGTTGCATATTTTAGCGAGAAACTGAGTGGAGCAACATTGAATTATCCGGTTTATGATAAAGAGATGTATGCACTGATTCGGGCATTGGAGACATGGCAGCATTACTTGTTGCCTAAGGAGTTTGTGATCCACACTGACCACGAGGCTTTACGATATATCACAGGTCATCATAAATTGAACAAACAACATGCTAAATGGGTTGAATTCTTAGAATATTTTCCTTATGTCATTCGATACAAAAAAGGGAAAGATAATGTCGTTGCTGATGCATTATCACGCAGATATGTACTATTGAGTTATCTTGATTCACATTTGATTGGATTTGCATATATTCGAGAGTTATACTCTGATGATCATGATTTTTGTGATAAGTATAATGCTTGTGAGAAAGGTGCAGATGGAAAATTCTACAGGCATGATGGATATCTTTTCAAAGAAAATAGGATATGCATTCCACAGGGTTCAATGCGTGATATACTGATCCGTGAAGCACATGAAGGTGGATTGATGGGTCATTTTAGGGTCACTAAAACGTTACACACCTTAAAAGAGCATCTTTTCTGGCCTAAGATGCGCCGGGACGTTGAACGCTACTGTGAACGTTGTGTGACATGTAAGAAAGCAAAATCGAAGGTTTCACCACATGGTATGTACTTACCTTTACCTATTCCTGAATCCCCTTGTGATACGACCACGCCTCGGGCACACTTTTGGACCAGCTCCGTAAGCATTGTTTGCAAATCCATGCGAGCTGAATTAGTTCATTTTCTTCTCGGTGAGCTCTGTTTAGCTCATTTCCAGCTCACTTGAGCTCAAGTCAGCTCATTCGAGATCAATTCAGCTCAATTTTAACCCAATGAGCTTATTTTTAGCTTTCTTTAGTTTGCATTTATTTTGCTAAAATAAACCATTTAATTTATCTTTAGTTGAATTAGTTGTTTATTTTAAGTTAATTGATTTGTTAAAATCTGGACAAATAATTAATTAAGTGTTTTAATTATATCTAAATTAAATACTTAATTAATTATGATGTTTTAAATATGTCTGAATTTGTTAATATGTATGGCCGAATTTAATGTGCAAATTATTGAGTTCATATGCTGCTAATTTAATGTGTCTGAAATGCATTTAACTTGCTGATGTTATTTGCTGCAGGTTCATGAACGGATTGGTGCAATGTATGGGAGTGTGCATGCACAATTGAGGTTCAATGGATGGCATTTAAAGTAGCACATGCATTTGGGACGTTCATGCAAGAGGGAGTTGCTGAAAGTTCATGTATTTGAAGATTCATGGATCATATTTATGGGGGAAAGTACATGGGACGTTTCATGCATGATTCATGCATTTTCAAGATGACCATTCAAGTATTTTAGGCACATTAATGCCTCATTCAGCCAAGGGAGATGTAGGATCATTAAAGGGCTGCACATTCATGGAATTATGGAGATTCTTCAAGGCTAAGGACGCATGAATGCATCTAGTGAAGCAACATGATGATTCGGTCAATCCATGCATCATCTCAAACATGAACCGGATTTTTAATTCTTCATTCATGCACATTCAGCAAATTAATTATTTCTTTCTAGAAATTTCTAGCATATTCATGGCTGAATTCTTAGCCATTAAGTTGCCCATTCGGCTAGCTTAGTCTTTGCCTATAAATAGCTTACTTGTTTATTGTAAAAGGTTACAGAATTTGATTATTGAAAACTTGATTGAGAGGTATCCTCCTATCCTATTTCGTACGAGTCTCGTTCTGACTTATCTAGCTCGCTAGTGGCGTCAACCCGACTCCTTGAACTTATCACCATTCTGGTGTGGCGTTCCCCACCTTTTTTATACCTTTGGTTCTTACCTCAATATAGGTAACGGGTCAAGGTCCATCTTCGACTATCCATGAAATTCACCTTAACCAACATAAGTCCCGGGGCAATACTTCATATAGTATTGAATTGTTCTTCAGCTTGAGTTCACTTTACCATCTCCATTTTAAATTTAAAATTATAAACTTTATTTTTCTTGTAAAACCCGAACCTAACATCAATCATCAAACTTCACCTATCCTTTGAACCATTTTTCCAACTTCCGCTTAAAGTTAATCAAAATCCATTTTTCTCACCAAACGAACGACTCTTCTCGTCGACGATCGGGCAAACAAGTGAATCGACTCAATCAATCGAGCCGGATCACATCATTTGGTATCAGAGCTTGCAAAACGAGGAGCACCGACGTTCGTAACAAGGCCGCAAGTAGGTTCGGAACGTGAAAAAAATCAAAAAATTCGAGTTGTAATTTAATTTTTTTTCCTTCCTTGTATTTACCTTACTATTGTATTGGAGTATCACAAAAAAAAATCAAAATTCAAAAAAAAAAGAAAAAAAAGAAGTGAGCAAAAAAAAAGTAAAAAAAAGAAGAAAAAAAGAAGTGAAAAGTCTTGCGAGTTTTATTTTCATCTCTTATTACTCCGATCATCAAGTATCCCTTCCTACCATTATTTATCCATCCCAACGCCACACTTTAAACCAATTTTTTTCTTTGTTCAGCCTACCTTACACCTGACATTATCCCTTGTAACCCATTTTGAAACCGACCCTCAAGCAGCAAATTAAGTCTACCGAGACGAATTACGAATTTGTGAGACGAGGTCGAGTGGTAAAAGGCAAGAGAGTGTGAGTTCATTTGAGAGAAGAAAAGCCAAATAAGAGTGAAACACGAGTGGTGTGCCATTTATTATTTTCTTTGCGAGAGAACTTGTGAGATTTTGTGGTGAGGATTATTTTTCTTTCTAATTTATCTTTTGTTTTCTAACATTTTATTGAAACATGTCCGAAGAATTTTCTGAATGTGAATTCCAAGTATGGAAGCGAGAAATGCAAAGGATAATATGATCTAAATTCCGACGAATACAAAAAGGAGAACTCCAAGTAATATCCGACAAAGATAAAGAAGATTTGACACCTGTTAACATTGACATCAAAATGAGTTCAAGTCTTCAACAATTGGAGAATGAACCGCAACATAAGAATCTGTTTCATACTCGATGCCGAGTCCACGATAAAATTTGTTGCATCATTGTTAATGGTGACATTAGTTCAAATGTGGCCAGCACTAGAATGGTGGAAAAACTTGGCTTACTCGTTACCAAGCATCCCCAACCTTATAAGCTGCGGTGGTTTAACGACAAAGGTGAATTTGAAGTTACTCAACAAGTGCGTGTTGCATATTCCATCGGCAGATACCAAGACGAAGTCGTTTGTGATGTGGTACCTATTCAAGCTTGCCATTTATTGCTGGGAGCACCATTGCAATTGGATCACAAGGTCACTCACGATGAACGTACCAATAGGTATTCCTTCAAGCATCAAGGAAGGAAAATCACCTTAGCACTTGCTCACCGGAACAAGTCCATGAGGACCAAATCAAATTGAAAATTTTGGTTGTACAAGATTTTGAGCGAGAAAAGAATAAAGAAAATGAAAATGAAAGAAATGAAAAAGAAAAATATGAAAATGAGATTTCAAAAATAAAAGAGAGTGAAAAGCAAAAAGAGATTGAAAAAGAAATTGAAAGAGAAGAAAAAGAAAGAGTGGAAAAAGAAATTGAAAGAGAGCTTGAAAAGAAATCGAGTGGAAAAGAAAAAGAGTTCGCAAAAGAAACGAGTGAAGAAAGCAAGCAAGAAAAAGTAAGGAAAATTTTTGCTAACCCCTGTTTGAGTTTGCCTTTTGATTCTTCTTCGTTTCAGGTTTGCAAAATTTCACCCACGGACTGGTTCCAACTTCATTATCTTTCTGACATACGACGTTTTCAATTAATTGAAAAAGGTAAGTTGGATGTTGTGAATAATTTTCAAACTTTCGAAGGTAAGTCAGGTAAGAATCTTTTTGGTCTTTATTCTGATTGTGATTTGTTTTCTATCGATCAATTCGGCCATTTTGTTGGTCTTAGAGAAAGCCCATTCAAACATTTGTTTTGTTGTTTAACCTTGGATCGAAATGTTGATTTTTCCTTGAAAGGAGTCTTGCAATGCTCTAATCATCATTTGTTTCCTACTGATTTCCATCATGATCAATTGCAAGATATCATTCTTCTAATGTTTCAAGGTAAGCAAGGTATGAATGTTGAAAATTTTAAAGCACCTCTGCCTTTTTCGATTGTTGGTGGACACTTTGTTGATGATTTGGTCTTTAGAAAAAATCTAAAGTTTGACGTGGCTACTTGTCATTCTTTGATTGATGATGATCCATTTGTTTTTCCGATGATAAGAAGATTCTTGTTTTGAAAAATATTATTTTCTTGATGGTATTGGTTGTTTATCTTTAACTAGCAATGGAATGCATGTTTTGGATGCTCGAGATGAAAGTCCGTATAAATTGTTCATTCTAACTGATCCTGTTGAAAAGGAATGGAAATATATTGATGAGTATGGCATCAACAAGATTTTTGATGAAGAACGAATAAAACAGCACCAACAAAATATGGAATTGTGTGATCAAAAGTCAACATATCATCTGTTTGGTTGTGTTGATCATGTGAATTATCTAATTTGTGGTGTGAAATTTCCATGTTTTCGTAAATCTTTTCGAACAAAATTTAAAGGGTTTGCTTGTTTGAATTTGAGTATGCTAACACCCTCGTTGCCATTTGGATCGAGTAGTCAAAATCATTTGTTTAATCCTGGAGTTTGTTATTATGAATCATCCATGAAAGAAAGCAAGCATCGTAAATTTTGTTTGAATGAATGTGTTGTTTGTATGATGCTTTGTCTTTAAGTTTGAAAATGAGACATGTGAATCTTGTTGGTTTGTTAAGTCAAAATCAAAATTTTGTTTTCGGAGGTTGTTCTCAATTGTGGTCTAAAAGATCCGAACATGTTTTGCATGATAATGATTTTGAGTTGCTTAGTGTTCTTTCTATGAAGTCTGTCATGAAATTGCCAAATCAAATTGAAATGGCAAGAGAAAATTTTGTTTTTGACCCCAGAGATTATTATCTTTGTTCTTGTTAAAAGGGCTTGGATTTTGTAATTCTGACCTTCGAGATTATGCCTTTCGATTGTTTTGTGATTTAGGTTTGTTTCTATCAAAAAAACGGTAAGAACAATTTATATTTTTTACCCTGGTATCGGTTTATTTGTTCGAATTGTGAATCAAATTTTGGAAAGTTCCTTTGTGCTTAACCTTCATCGTGTTACTAATTCGTTCTATTCTTTTATAGGTAACGATGTGAGGTGGTACCCTTCTAAAGAGGGAGGGCATGCGAATGAGCTTCTTTCGATCCAAGCCATTTGTGGCTATCAAAATCTTGAACGATTTTTCGCAAGCAAATGGCCCGATTTGGGGACAAATCGCTTTAAAGAGGGAGGGGATGATACGACCACGCCTCGGGCACACTTTTGGACCAACTCCCTAAGCATTGTTTGCAAATCCATGCGAGCTGAATTAGTTCATTTTCTTCTCGTTGAGCTCTGTTTAGCTCATTTCCAGCTCACTTGAGCTCAAGTCAGCTCATTCGAGATCAATTCAGCTCAATTTTAACCCAATGAGCTTATTTTTAGCTTTCTTTAGTTTGCATTTATTTTGCTGAAATAAACCATTTAATTTATCTTTAGTTGAATTAGTTGTTTATTTTAAGTTAATTGATTTGTTAAAATCTGGACAAATAATTAATTAAGTGTTTTAATTATATCTAAATTAAATACTTAATTAATTATGATGTTTTAAATATATCTGAATTTGTTAATATGTATGGTCAATTTAATGTGCAAATTATTGAGTTCATATGTCTGCTAATTTAATGTGTCCGAAATGCATTTAACTTGTCGATGTTATTTGCTGCGGAGTTCATGAACGGATTGGTGCAATGTATGGGAGTGTGCATGCACAACCGAGGTTCAATGGATGGCATTTAAAGTAGCACATGCATTTGGGATGTTCATGCAAGAGGAGTTGCTGAAAGTTCATGTATTTGAAGATTCATGGATCATATTTATGGGGAAAGTACATGGGACGTTTCATGCATGATTCATACATTTTCAAGATGATCGTTCAAGTATTTTAGGCACATTAATGCCTCATTCAGCCAAGGGAGATGTAGGATCATTAAAGGGCTGCACATTCATGGAATTATGGAGATTCTTCAAGGCTAAGGATGCATGAATGCATCTAGTGAAGCAACATGATGATTCGGTCAATCCATGCATCATCTCTAAACATGAACCGAATTTTTAATTCTTCATTCATGCGCATTCAGCAAATTAATTATTTCTTTCTAGAAATTTCTAGCATATTCATGGCTGAATTCTTAGCCATTAAGTTGCTCATTCGGCTAGCTTAGTCTTTGCCTATAAATAGCTTACTTGTTTACTGTAAAAGGTTATAGAATTTGATTATTGAAAACTTGATTGAGAGGTATCCTCCTATCCTATTTCGTACGAGTCTCGTTCTGACTTATCTAGCTCGCTAGTGGCGTCAACCCGACTCCTTGAACTTATCACCATTCTGGTATGGCGTTCCCCACCTTTTTTATACCTTTGGTTCTTACCTCAATATAGGTAACGGGTCAAGGTCCATCTTCGACTATCCATGAAATTCACCTTAACCAACATAAGTCACGGGCAATACTTCATATAGTATTGAATTGTTCTTCACTTGAGTTCACTTTACCATCTCCATTTTAACTTTAAAATTATAAACTTTATTTTTCTTGTAAAACCCAACCTAACATCAATCATCAAACTTCACCTATCCTTTGAACCCTTTTTCCAACTTCGCTTAAAGTTAATCAAAATCCATTTTTCTCACCAAACGAACGACTCTTCTCGTCGACGATCGGGCAAACAAGTGAATCGACTCAATCAATCGAGCCGATCACATCATTTGGTATCGAGCTTGCAAAACGAGGAGCACCGACGTTCAGTAACAAGGCCGCAAGTAGGTTCGAACGTGAAAAAATCAAAAAATTCGAGTTGTAATTTAATTTTTTTCCTTCCTTGTATTTACCTTACTATTGTATTGAGTATCACAAAAAATCAAAATTCAAAAAAATTCGAAAAAAAGAAAAAAGAAGTGAGCAAAAATAAAAGAGTAAAAAAGAAGAAGAAAAAAGAAGTGAAAAGTCTTGCGAGTTTTATTTTCATCTCTTATTACTCCGATCATCAAGTATCCTTCCTACCATTATTTATCCATCCCAACGCCACACTTTAAACCAATTTTTTCTTTGTTCAAATTACCTTACACGACATTATCCCTTGTAACCCATTTTGAAACCGACCCTCAAGCAGAGAAATTAAGTCTACCGAGACGAGTTACGAATTTGTGAGACGAGGTCGAGTGGTAAAAGGCAAGAGAGTGTGAGTTCATTCGAGGGAAGAAAAGCCAAATAAGAGTGAAACACAAGTGTGTGCCATTTATTATTTTCTTTGCGAGAGAACTTGTGAGATTTTGTGGTGAGGATTATTTTTCTTTCTAATTTATCTTTTGTTTTCTAACATTTTATTGAAACATGTCCGAAGAATTTTCTGAATGTGAATTCCAAGTATGGAAGCGAGAAATGCAAAGGATAATGCGATCTAAATTCCGACGAATACAAAAAGGAGAACTCCAAGTAATATCCGACAAAGATAAAGAAGATTTGACACCTGTTAACATTGACATCAAAATGAGTTCAAGTCTTCAACAATTGGAGAACGAACCGCAACATAAGAATCTGTTTCATACTCGATGCCGAGTCCACGATAAAATTTGTTGCATCATTGTTAATGGTGACATTAGTTCAAATGTGGCCAGCACTAGAATGGTGGAATAAATAGTAAATGAACGTCACCAATTCAAAATCCTCACCAATCTCTCACAAAGAAATAATGATTTTCACTGCACTTCGTGTTTAGACTCAATTTTGGCTTTTCTTTTGATGTATTTCACTCTTGCCTTTTGCCACTCGACCTCTTCTCTCAATTTCGTAATTGGCCTCGATAGACCTAATTTGTTTGCTTGAGGTGGGTTTCAAAATAGGTTACAAAGGAATGATGTGGGTGTAGGGTAATCAAGGCTAAGTGTGGTGTTGGGAGGTAGGACAAGAAAGATAGAAAATTTCTTGAGATCGGTACTTGCAAGCATAAAATTTCGATACCTTCTTTTTTTTTTTAAAGTCGAACTCTCTTCTTCCTTTTTTTCTAACTTTTCAATTACAATAAGTTGAATACAAATGTAAACAAATACAAACTCTTTTTTTTATGCACGAATTTTTTTTGCACGAATTTTTTTTTCAATTAACGAACCTAATTTGAATTCTTCGATCTTTGGTACTCCTCGTTTTCAAGCTCTGATACCAAATGATGTGATCCGGCTCGGTTGATGGAGTCGAGTTCACTTAAGTTGCCCGATCGTCGACGAGAAGTATTGGTTGATGTCGAGCGGAGATAACTTTATGGAGTTGTTTTAAGCGGAAGTAATTAAAAGGGTTCAAAAAATGGCTTGGTTTGGAGAATGGATAGGTTCGGTTTAACAAAGAAAATAAATTTTAAGTAGATAGATAAAATGGAATGGAAATTGAACTCAAACGAAGAACGATTCAATACTATGTAAAGTATTGCCCGGGACTTATATTGCTTAAGGTGGGTTTAATGGAAGTCGAAGATGGACCTTGACCCGTTACCTATAGAGAGGTAGGAACCAAAGGTATGAAAAGGTGGATGAACGCCACACCGGATGGTGATAAGTTCAAGAAGTCGGTTGACGCCACTAGCGAGCTAGATAAGTCAGACGAGACTCAAACGAAATCGGATTGGAGATAACCTCACAATAAGTTTAATAATCAGAAATGTCTAACCTTTTTACAAAGAGAAATGAACTATTTATAGAGTTCAGATGATAGCCGAATAGTCATACTAAACAAGCTTAAAGACTAAGTAATTCGGCTTTAAATGTGTAAAACTAAACTAGAAATGTATCCATTAAAAGTGATGTCCAAATTCGGCTGTATGGATGTTCAATGGCCAACTTCATGAGTAAGGAAATGTACTTGAGGGCTGATGAATGCATGGGATGTCAATAGCTTTGTCTAGATTCGGCCAAGGTGTGAATGGACACTTCAAAAGATGTCTTTTGGCCGAATAGGTGCATAGGAAATTCAATGGTCAGCAACCGATGCATGTAGGTGGATATTCATGCACTCTTCCATTCATTGTATTGAATCATTCATGCATCATCTTTAAGGCAACCATTCGTTGTAGGTAGTCATGCATGTACCCGAACATACATTGAACCAGAAATGTTCATGAATCCTCATTAATTGTGTTCCCACATGTGGATGTACCTACAAAAGATATAAACAAATTAGATTCAAGGTACATTCAGCTTAAATTAAATAATATCAAGACATATTTAACAAATTAAAATAAAGACATAAATAAAATATAATTAATAATAAATTCGCTAGCTCAATGATAGTCAAAATTCTTGATGAGCTGAATTGAGCTAGAAAATTCAGTTATGAGTGTAGTAAAATAATTAAAATATAACTATCACTCAAATTATTCAAATAATAAAATTAACGAAATGGAAAGAAGCTAAATTGAGCTCAAGTGAGTGATTGAAGTCGAATTGAGCTAAGGGAGCTGGAATTGAGTGAAATTAGCTTGCACTAAGGTGCATGGTTTCTTCAAGGAGTTGGATCGAGCTTCCCCATCTTCAACGAGCTGATTCTCCTTCCAAAACTTGAACAATAAAGCTGAAATAGCTTCATGAATTTGCTTGGACCTAACTCGAGTCATTGGTCCCTTTGGGAGCTCGAGGGAAACAAGATTCAAGCTTGATGGTGCTTGGGACGTGGTCACATCATCCCCCCTTCTTCAAAACGACTTGTCCTCAAGTCGAGCTGTTTGTTCTCTAGAAAATAATCCGTCTTATGCAACTCTCCTTGAATGAATGGAACAATTAGTCGTTCATAAGCCTTTGCAAAAAAACTCACAATATTCGGCATTAGAGATGGCAAATGAATCAATGAAAATAGACAACCATTAATCATCAAGAAATTATTAGAACAACTATGTGGATCATGCATGGTCATAACAAGACAAGTATGAGTCATGTAAAAAGGCAAATTTAAAACATCATTCTTACAATCATATGGACAAAACTCCTTCCATATCCATAACTCATCAAATGGTCGAGACAAAGACAAATATGTTTTTAAGCATTCGAACTTTTCAATTTGCTTCCACAAGTCATTGTTCAAGTAAATGGAATGCGAGTAATGGAACAAGGAATTTAAATCTTCATCACAAACACACAAATGAAAAGTTTCATATGATTCATGATTTCGCATGTTTGGCACTCGCAATTGCCGTTTGGTTATGTTCTCAACAATGAATTCATCACATTTTCCAAAGATAAAAATCGTCTTATCATTACTCAAAATGGATTTATCATCGTCAAGCAAAATCAAATAATTAACCACAACAGGATTCAAGCGATTTTCAGCAATTAAGGTGTCTTCAAAAATTTTAGTTACATTCGACTTAAGAAAAGATGGTCGCATAACATCAGAATTCATACCTGATTCACCTTTAGGAGTGGAAAATTGAGAATCAATTTTACCTTTTTCAATCAAAGTGAACCTTTCCTCCTTGAGAAGGTATTGAAGTCGAAGCTCATTACACAATCCTTGAGAAACCTGAAACGAAGGGTAAACACAAAGGCAACTTGCACTTTTCGAAGTGTTGGGTTCATAATGTTGAAAGAGGGTAATGTCTCCATAGACGTTGAAGTCAAAGGAACAGGTTGAAACACTATTCACATATTGAACATATGTAACGATTCCAGGTTCAAAAACATGAGTTGATCTTACCTTTTCGAAATGAAAAATGAATTTCATGTACAGCCACATAAAATGAACAAAGAACAATTTTAAATTATAAACAGAGTCTTTAAATTTCAGAGGCCAAGCATCAAGCAGACATAAATTTGTCGCGTAAAATTTAGGATGCATGAGTTCCGCACATATCAACCTAAAATAATAAATTCCAGGTTTGAACACACGAGTTTGATTACTTACGCCAAAGTGTTTTAGTAAATCAAACATGTCAAACCAAAAGGGTTTTCGTGTCCATAGAAACAAACATTCAAATCTCTTTATATTCATCAAATCAAACTTGCACAAATTCATGGATTTGTCACATGACAATAATGGATGCACAAAATTATCATATTTGAAAAATTGAATCACTTTTCGAGAAAACCCGACATCATGCAAAACCAAATCTTTAGTTTGTCGTTCGTACCGAATAACATCAACCACATTCAAAGAATAGCAATTAATCGAATGAAAATAAGAGAATGTTTTTAAAACAAAGTCATTTTCAACAACTTTCAAACTTGATGGCCATGACTCGGTTTTTAAAATTCCTTACCTCGCTTACCTTCAAGCTCGTGTGGCTTGATTTCAACTTCATCCTTACCTTTTTCGGTCATGCAAAAACGTCGCTCGTTAGGAAGATATTGAAGTTGATATTCGTCACAGAGATTTGTCGGAACCTGAAAAGAAGGAACAGGACAAAAACAAACATCACGAGGATTAGTTAAAATTTCGTTCTCCTTTTCTTGTTCTCGCTCACTATCTTCATTTTCTCTCGTTTCTTCTTCAACATCTTTTTCTTTTCAATTTTTTCTCAATCTCAATTTCTTTTCAATTTTCTTTTCTTCATTTTCTTTTTCTCTCACTATTTTGATTTCTTTTTCTTTTTTACTACAATGTGCGGATGACACGAAAGAATCAAAGAGATAATCATTTGGCTCAAAGAAAGAGAAAATATTTTCATAAGCTTCTCGTCCCTTTCTTCGAGAACAATCCTTTAGGAAGGACTTCTTTGAAGCATACGAGGAATAGTTCGTCCTTTCTCGCTCATCTCGAGTGATTTTTGACTCGAAGTTTTCTTCTCGCGGTCTCGAAAGCCTTGTTGAATAGGAGTCTTGATATGTGTCTCTTCTCGAATAATGTCGTCGTGATGAACTTAACTCTATTTCTCGACTCGGTGGAGTTTGCTTCCGTCGGGCTTTTTCCTCCACTCGGTCCAAATGTCTTTTTAATAGGCTTAGTTTTTCCTCCAATATTCGGCCCATCTCATTCACCAAGTATTGAAATTCATCGGTAGAGAATTCTTCTTGAGACATGATTCAAGAAAATGTTAGAAAATCGAGAGATAGAATAAATAGTAAATGAACGTCACCAATTCAAAATCCTCACCAATCTCTCACAAAGAAATAATGATTTTCACTCGCACTCGTGTTTAGACTCAATTTTTGGCTTTTTCTTTTGATGTATTTCACTCTTGCCTTTTGCCACTCGACCTCTTCTCTCAATTTCGTAATTCGTCTCGATAGACCTAATTTGCTGCTTGAGGGTGGGTTTCAAAATAGGTTACAAAGGAATGATGTGGGTGTAGGGTAATCAAGGCTAAGTGTGGCGTTGGGAGGTAGGACAAGAAAGATAGAAAATTTCTTGAGATCGGTACTTGCAAGCATAAAATTTCGATACCTTCTTTTTTTTCTTTTAAAGTCGAACTCTCTTCTTCCTTTTTTTTCTAACTTTTCAATTACAATAAGTTGAATACAAATGTAAACAAATACAAACTCTTTTTTTTATGCACGAATTTTTTTTTGCACGAATTTTTTTCAATTAACGAACCTAATTTGAATTCTTCGATCTTTGGTACTCCTCGTTTTCAAGCTCTGATACCAAATGATGTGATCCGGCTCGGTTGATGGAGTCGAGTTCACTTAAGTTGCCCGATCGTCGACGAGAAGTATTGGTTGATGTCGAGCGGAGATAACTTTATGGAGTTGTTTTAAGCGGAAGTAATTAAAAGGGTTCAAAAAATGGCTTGGTTTGGAGAATGGATAGGTTCGGTTTAACAAAGAAAATAAAGTTTAAGTAGATAGATAAAATGGAATGGAAATTGAACTCAAACGAAGAACGATTCAATACTATGTAAAGTATTGCCGGGACTTATATTGCTTAAGGTGGGTTTAATGGAAGTCAAGATGGACCTTGACCCGTTACCTATAGAGAGGTAGGAACCAAAGGTATGAAAAGGTGGATGAACGCCACACCAGGATGGTGATAAGTTCAAGAAGTCGGGTTGACGCCACTAGCGAGCTAGATAAGTCAGACGAGACTCAAACGAAATCGGATTGGAGATAACCTCACAATAAGTTTAATAATCAGAAATGTCTAACCTTTTTACAAAGAGAAATGAATTATTTATAGAGTTCAGATGATAGCCGAATAGTCATACTAAACAAGCTTAAAGACTAAGTAATTCGGCTTTAAATGTGTAAAACTAAACTAGAAATGTATCCATTAAAAGTGATGTCCAAATTCGGCTGTATGGATGTTCAATGGCCAACTTCATGAGTAAGGAAATGTACTTGAGGGCTGATGAATGCATGGGATGTCAATAGCTTTGTCTAGATTCGGCCAAGGTGTGAATGGACACTTCAAAAGATGTCTTTTGGCCGAATAGGTGCATAGGAAATTCAATGGTCAAGAACCGATGCATGTAGGTGGATATTCATGCACTCTTCCATTCATTGTATTGAATCATTCATGCATCATCTTTAAGGCAACCATTCGTTGTAGGTAGTCATGCATGTACCGAACATACATTGAACCGTAAATGTTCATGAATCCTCATTAATTGTGTTCCACATGTGGATGTACCTACAAAAGATATAAACAAATTAGATTCAAGGTACATTCAGCTTAAATTAAATAATATCAAGACATATTTAACAAATTAAAATAAAGACATAAATAAAATATAATTAATAATAAATTGGCTAGCTCAATGATAGTCAAAATTCTTGATGAGTGAATTGAGCTAGAAAATTCGGTTATGAGCTGTAGTAAAAATAATTAAAATATAACTATCACTCAAATTATTCAAATAATAAAATTAACGAGCTGGAAAGAAGCTAAATTGAGCTCAAGTGAGCTGATTGAAGTCGAATTGAGCTAAGGGAGTGGAATTGAGTGAAATTAGCTTGCACTAAGGTGCATGGTTTCTTCAAGGAGTTGGATCGAGCTTCCCCATCTTCAACGAGCTGATTCTCCTTCCAAAACTTGAACAATAAAGCTGAAATAGCTTCATGAATTTGCTTGGACCTAACTCGAGTCATTGGTCCCTTTGGGAGCTCGAGGGAAACAAGATTCAAGCTTGGTGGTGCTTGGGACGTGGTCACATCAGCGAGTAACAATTAACCAAATCAAAATAAGGAGATCTTTTAAAAACTAAGTTATCGAAAATTTTATCAACAACTTTCAAACCTGATTGCCATGATTCATTGACTAAAAACTCCTTACCTTGCTTACCTTTAAGCGCTTGAACCTTACCTTTTTCGATCAAATGGAATCGTCTCTCATCAGGAAGGTAATGAAGTTGAAACTTGTCATTTGAATCTCTAGAAACCTGGAAAGAAGAAACAATACGAGGACAACTTGCAGATTGGTTAGTAAAAACATTCCTCGCTTTTTCTTGTTGACTTTCATCTTTTCCACTCGTTTCTTTTTCAACTTCTCTTTCTTTTTCCACAATCTCTTTGTTTGTTGAAAACTCACTTTCACTCATCAATTCTCTTTCATTTTCAACAACACTTGTTTCTCGCACTCTTTCTTTTCTTTCTCCAATCTTTTTCTCTTTTTCAATTTTCGTTTCTTTTTCGGTTTCTTTTTCTTTTGTCTCTCTTTTTCTTCTCTCAACTTTATTACAAAATGGAGATAATACAGAAGAATCAGAACAATAGACTTTTCGTTTTGAAAGAAGTGGAAGAATCTTCATAAGAGTCACAATCAACTCTTCGTGAATAAACCTCCATGGATGAGTTCTTATACGAAACACATTCACTTCTTCGTAAGGATTTTTCCGTAGATGAATACTTTGATGCATACGAAGAATGACTTGTGCTTTCTCGTTCATTACCTTGATAGGCTTCAAACTCGTAGCTGGATTTATTTCGGCCTAAATTCCTTGAAGAATAGGAATCTGGATAAGGGTCTCTTTTCACATATTCGTCGAATGTTCGTCTCCTTGATGATCTCATTTCTGTCCTTTCATTTGGATAAATTTGCTCCCGTTGGGTTCTTGCTCGATGACTCTGCTCTTCGACACGATCCAATTGTTTCTTGATGGGTCTAAGTTTTCGATCAAATAGATGCTCCATTTCATGCGTAAAGGCTTGGAGTGTAAAATCTGGCACACTTCCTCTAACAATTCTTACAGGACGGAATCCAACTCCCTTGTCTTAATTTTTTTCCAGACTTCGTGACATTTTTTTAAGAACTCACAACAAAGAATCTCACTATCCACTCACAAAGAAATCTCACACACTTGGCTTTTTTTCTCTCGAATAAACTCACTACTCTCTTGCCTCTTTCCACTCACTCCTCCTCTCTAAGTTCTTAGGAATTATTTAAACTTAAAAAGCAATTGTTGTGGGTCGGCTTACAAACTTGATGTTTGGGCTTGGTAAGATTATTGTAGGACAAAGGAAGGTAGGCTTGAAACAAAGAAATGAAAAGGTTGGGTGTGGCGAAATAGTAGAAGGTAATAATGACTAAAATTTGGGCGACAAACAAAACTAAATTTCGAACTAGCTCTTTTTTTTTCAATTTATTTTTCAAATTTTTTTTTCAATTTTTTTTTTCACAACTTGATATCCAATCTTTTAAGTTTGAATGGAAACTAGTTTTTTTTTCGAATTTTTTTTCGAATTTTTTTTGAATTTTTTTTCTAGTTTTTTTCGAGAAACTACTATACCGTAATGCCGACAATGTCGATTCTTACTCCAAATTCGATCCTAAACTTACTGGGTCTTGATTTTCTCATTTAACCCAAATAATCGGATATCCTTCTCAAAATGCATAGGTTTTAAAAGTCAAGAGATAAACTTAATTTTGAGGATTTAAAATGTTGCACTCTAACTTACCGAGTGTGACGATTTATTTCTTCGAAATAAATGAATCTCATCATCCAAATCATCTTATTCAAGCTTTCTTTTCAAAGGATCGTATTTTAAAATCTTTTCAAAGTTTCTACATTAAGACATTAAACAATCGATTCAGTACCAATTCTAGGCGTTACGAGGGTGCTAACCCTTCCTCTACGTAACCGACTCCCGGACCTATTTTCTCAAGTCTCGCAGACCTAAAATTTTGATGCGATCCCGGTCGCATCATGTTACAACACAACTCGATGCTACCGAGATTGGTCTAAACTCGAGGGGCCCAAGTGCAAAATGAAGTTTTTAATTTTAGTTTGTCAATTTGGCTGCTGGAAAAAAAGGACTTTGATTCATTAATTTTTAGTTATTTTAGTTTGTGTTTTTAATTATGTCATAGTTTGCACATCATTAATATGTGTTCTGCATTTAATAAAGTCATGCATTATGTAACTTTCATGTTAGTTAAGTTTGCATCATTAAATTAAGTCAAGTTAGTTTAATTATGTAACTTTCATGTTAGTTAAATTTGCATTTCAAAACCATGCATTTTAGCATCTTAGTTTAATAAATGAGTTGCTGGACATTTATTCAACTCATCTTAGTTTTAATTAATAAGTGTTTTTGTTGAACTTTATTTAATAAGTGTTGTTCTTAATTGATCTAGTTCCTAGGATTATTTATTGATGCATAAATTAAGTTTTTAAATTATGCTTCTTTAATTAAACTAGTTGTGGAATAATTATTACATATATGTTTTAGTTCATTTATTTAAGTAAGTTTAATGTTTGTTATGATAAATAAGTATTTTCATTTGTTTAATAAACTCATTTTAATGTGTTTATTGCAGGTGACTTTTTAGCTTATAGTGGTTACAATTCAAGGCTGTTACACATTTAATTAAGTGGCTGTTCAAGTTCTTTTGAGTTACAATTAAAGGGGCTGTCATAAAGGGAGCTTAAAAATCATTAAAGGAGTTTTTAAAGAGCATTTTATGCCCTTTAAAATTCAGCAGCAACTCTTCCACTTCCAGCCGTTTTTGGAGCTTTCAAGAGAAATTAATCAAGCCTTTGAATGTCATTAAGGAGCAGGTTAAGAGATGGTGACTATTCAACTAGCCAAGGACAACTCAAGAGTCATTTTCTAAGCCATTAAAGACATTCAAATCAGCTGAATTAAAGTGATTTTATGGAAGGAGTTATTTGGTTCAAAGAATAAGAAAAGACATCAGTTTTTTATGGCACATTAAGTGGATGTTTTTGACCATTCGGTTACCTTGTTCTAGCATTATAAATAGATGTAATCAGCCATAGAGGGGAGGAACTTTTTGCTGAATATAGATGAAATATTTGAATTGTGAGCTATCCAATTCTCTTTGTTCTTTCGGAATTGATTTGACTTATCAAGCATAGCTTGTGGCGTCCATCTTTTCTTTGTTGCTGAACTTATCACCTTTCTTGTATGCTCAATATACCTTTGGTTCCTATCATAGTTGATAGTGGGTGAAGGTTCCTTTCTGTTTCCTTTAACCGAAAAACACCTAAAGACCATTTTGAGATTCGGGTCAACAATTCGTTATTGTTGGTTCATTTTCGGTCTTAGCCAATTAATTTGTTATTGTTTCCTCTTTATTTTGTTTATTACCTTTGTTTGAAGCCATTATCTCTATTTTGTTTCATTTTAAAACCGAAACGAATCCATCCTTACTCAATTCACGATTGGGCAACACATACGACTCAAAACATCACGAGACGAGTTCGTATCAAATTTATTTTCAATGGTGAACCGATCACACCTTAATAAAAGATCGATGGTGACTCCATTTCCATTTTCAAAATCGATACCCATTTTTTCAAATTTCAGAAAAATGGTTTCGACAATTCTGTTTATAATTTAAAATTCTTCTTTGATCATTTTATGTGGCTATACATGAAATTCATTTTTCATTTCGAAAAGGTAAGATCAACTATGTTTTTGAACCTGGTATCGTTACATATGTTCAGTATGTGAATAGTGTTTCAGCCTGTTCCTTTGAGTCCAACGTCCATGGTGACATTATCCTCTTTCAACATTATGAACCCAACACTTCGAAAACTACAAGTTGTCTTTGTGTTTACCCTTCGTTTCAGGTTTCTCAAGGATTGTGTAATGAGCTTCGACTTCAATACTTCTCAAGGAGAAAAGGTTCACTTTGATTGAAAAAGGTAAAATCGATTCTCAATTTTCCACTCCTAAAGGTGAATCAGGTATGATTTACGAAGTTATTCGACCATCTTTCCTTTATTCAATGATGATGAAATTTTGTTGACACTTTAAATGCTGAAAATTGCTTGAATCCTATTGTGGTTAATTGTTCGATTTTGCTTGATGAGGATATATTTGTTTTGGTTGATGATAAGAAGATTTTTGTTTTTGGAAATTGTGATGAATTCATTGGTGAGAGTATAACCAAACGAAATTTGCGAGCTTCAAATATGCAGAATCAAGAATCATATGAATCTTTTCATTTGCATGTTTGTGATGAAGACTTAAATTTCGTGACTCATTGCTCGCATTCCATTTACCTGAACAATGACTTGTGGAAGCAAATTGAAATGTTCGAATGCTTAAAAACACATTTGTCTTTGTTTCGATCATTTGATGAGATATTGACATGTAAGAAGTTTTGTTCATTTGATTGTAAGAATGATGTTTTAAATCTGCCCTCTTACATGACTCATACTTGTCTTGATACGACTATGTATGATCTTCTTGTTTGTTTTGATAACTTCTTGATTATTAATGGTTTTCCATCTCCATTGATTCATTTGCCATCTCTATTGCCGAATATTGTGAGTTCTTTTGCAAAGGTCTATGAAAGATTATCCGCCGCATTCGTCCAAGGAAAGTCACATACGGAGAAATATTTTCTAGTGAACAAACAGCTCGACTTGAGGAAAAGTCATTTTGAAGAAGGGGGATGATGTGACCACGTCCCAAGCTCCATCAAGTCCTCGTTTTGATTCCCTCGAGCTCTAAAAGGGACCAATGACCCGAGCTAGGTCCAAGTGATTTCAAGAAGCTATTTCAGCTTTATTTCTTAAACTTTGGAAGGAGAAGCAGCTCATTAATGATGGTGAAGCTCGAGTCAGCTCATTGAAAACCATGCACTAAGACTTTAGCTCTGTTTCAACTCCCCTATCTCGTTTTAGCTCCAACCAGCTTATTTGAGCTCAATTCAGCTCATTCGAGCTCAATTTAGCTTACTTTCAGCTTGTTTCTTTTATCATTTAAATAAATTAAGTATTGGCTTTAATTTATTCAAATTCATACAGCTCATGACTGAATTTCCTAGCTCAAATTAGTTCATTAATTATTTCATATCTTTTTGAGCTAGCCGAATTTACTTATTAGCTAGGCTTTTATTTAAGTGTTTTAATTTGTCCTAGCATATTATTTAATTTGTCTACATGCTATTTTTCCAAGATCAACTGAATCTATAACCATTTAAATTGTTTAAATTCCTTGCGTTCAAATTAATGTGAAAGGGAGCAATTAAGGTTGATTCATACAGTTCGGTTCAATGGATGGCATTTAAAGGAGCACATGTATTTGGGATGTTCATGCAAGAGGGAGCTGCTGAATGTTCATGTATTTGAAGATTCATGGATCGATTTATGGAGGAAAATACATTGGGACGTTTCAAGCCTGATTCATGCATTTTCAAGATGACCATTCAAGTATTTTAGGCACATTAAGGCCTCATTCGGCCAAGGGAGATGTATGAGCATTAAAGGGCTGCACATTCATAAATTTATGGCTATTCTTCAAGGCTAAGAATGCATGAATGCATCAAGTGAAGCAACATGATGGTTCAACCAATTCATACACCATCTTCAAGCATGAACCGAATTTTAATACTTTAGTGTGAACATTTTTATTATTGTGTGAACACATAGATGCCGAAATTAAGTAGTCATCTTTGAGTCTATAAATAGTTTATTTCTCTTTGTAACAAGGTTAGACATTTTTTATTATTAAAAACTTGATTATGAGGTTTCCTCCTTTCTTATTTCGTTTGAGTCTCGTTCTGACTTATCTAGCTAGCTAGTGGCGTCAACCCGACTCTTTGAACTCATCACCATTCTGGTGTGGCGTTCATCCACCTTTTTATACCTTTGGTTCTTACCTCTCTATAGGTAACGGGTCAAGGTCCATCTTCGATAAACCATTTAACCCACCTTGAGCAATATAAGTCACGGGGCCATACTCTATATAGTATTGAATCGATCTTGGCGCTTGAGTTCATATTTCCATTCCATTTTAATCTATCAACCTACAACCTATTTTCTTTGTTAAAACCGAACCTATCCATTCCCAAAAGCTATCTTTTGAAACCAATTTATCTAGTTTCGCTTATACATCTCCATAACTCTATCTTCATACAACATCGAACAAAAACTTGTCGTCGACGATCGGGCAAACAAGTTAATCAACTCAATCTTCCAAGTTGGATCATGTCACGTATCTTCAAGAACTTGGGCTTGTAATTCGTTCTCTCCCGAAATTGGCTTGTTAATGCTCGTAACTGAGATCCAATGAGCTTTAGCTGCAAGATTCAGTTTCTTGGGCCAAGATTTCTAAGATTTGAAATCTTGATTTTCTTGATTCTTGAAATCGCTCAAAACAGCAAAATTGGACCAAGATTCGGTTTCTTGATTTTCTTGAAAACAAGAAAGTGAATCTTGATTTTCTTTTTCCTTTGTGCATGCATCTAAGGCCTTGCTAATGAAGTCTTGAATGGTTCCATTTAGTTTCATACGCATTTGCCTGGCCTTTGACCTCGTTATTGGGCCTTGTGGTAATTTGAGCCCATCACGTTCTTGAGCTTGAGTTGGGCCTTTGTGACTCGTATCATTCCCCTTCCTCAAAAGATTAGTCCTCGAATCTGAAAAATCAACGACTTGACTAATTTTAGTCATCTTATTTTTTTCTTTTTTTTCTTTTTTTGGAATACCTGCAAAACAAACACTCAACACTCAAAAACTAACAAACCTCACCGTTAATCACTCAAAAAGGAAAATCAAATTCTCAAAGAGGTAGAATTCGTCTTGTGAGTCTTTAGTAGAGTCTATATCAATCAATTAGAAAGTGTATGAATCGTAACTACCAAATAATCCTAATTGCACTATGAATCCAAAAAGTGATGAGACACCAATTGATTTGTGTTGCACCGAGGAAGAATTGTGCACACTTTTAAATCCTACTAACACAAGAAACAAGAAGGTGTTAGATAGTGTAAAGGAAGAATAAAAGCAAAACAAATGAAATCCTACAGCTAAGAATCAATAAAAATTGCTGATACCCAAAAACCTGAAAAACTGTGGAGTAACTTGACAACTTCGTTCGAGGTGTTCCCGATCTCTAAAAATCACAAAATTTAAACTATAATGTCCTTAAATATTGTATATTTGATCTGGAAAGTTTCAGCACTAAACTCAACCCGCTGAATACTTTTTTAATTTTTTTGATTTCGTCTTTTTCTATTTTTTTGACTTTTTCTACTGATTTTTTTGCGGGAAATGTTTTTTTAATATTCCATCACAGTACCAAAAATATGCATATAAAATTTCAGACCAATCGGACAACGTTTACCCACTCAAATGAATTTTTTTCCAAAAATTTTTCTGGGTAAAAACTGCTGTTTGTTGGAAATCAATTTAGAAATCAACCAAGAACACCCAAAACACCCAAAATCTGATACCAAATGATAGAGGGTTGCACGCGGACCAAGATCGAGTTGTCAAATCATGGGAAAATCTTACAAAACGATAGAGCAGTTGGATCTGAAATGAAAATAGAAAATCAATCTTAGCAACAATGGATCTATAAAGAAACGCCACAAAACAAGAAGCAATCGACAATAATCAAAACACTTATTAATAGGGTTGTTTGGATGCAACGAAAATAAAATTTAACTTCAATAAAAGAATCCCCAAGCCGAATCGACAAGGAGAACACAAACAGCAAATTAAACTCAAAAACCCAACAAACCGAATTGGATTAGAAGTAGAATACTTGTACAGCAAGAAAGGAGGAAAATTATGAATTAAAGGACGTTCTTGATGCCAAAGAATGTTGCAAAACAAATCCTTCAAGCTTGGAATGGCTAGAAATGCAACAAGAACAATTAAATTAAGTTAATCCACAAATCGACAAACACAAAAACACTTAAAGAAGGACAAACAACAAGAAAGATGAATAAAGTCCTAAGAAGCCTTGAAATCAAGAAAGATTTCACAACTCCTTCAAACGGCTCTAATCTTCCCTCCAATGTAAAAACACGGCAAGAAGAAGGTTGAAGACGGCTCCCACAATCAAAAAGATTGTTAAAACTACTTTTAAAGAAAACTCAAGAGAGAATTCTTGGAGAAACTCAAAGAGAGTTTTCACTCCACAAAAAAAATCTGAATTCAATGTCCTTCCTAAGGGTGGCCAGCCAAGCCATATATATAGGCCTCCTAACTACTTTCCTAGCCCTACTAGGAAAACTAAAAAAAACTGTAATTGTTGCCTTTTAAGGGAATTTTGTCCAAAGCCTTTAAATGGGCCTCTTGGACTGAATTCTTACATAGAAATTTATTCATAAAGTCTAAAAATTAAAACTAAGTATTTAAAGAATTAAAATTTTACAAATTGGGCCACTTTGACAATTTGGCCCGATTTTCAACTAAGTCTAATTTAAACTTCTTGGTTGGGCTTGGATCATCTTATTGGGCAGTATCTTCAAGAACTTGGGCTTGTAATCCATTCTCTCCCAAAATTGGCTTGTTAATGCTCGTAACTAAGATCCAATGAGCTTTAGCAGCAAGATTCAGTTTCTTGGGCCAAGATTTCCAAGATTTGAAATCTTGATTTTCTTGATTCTTGAAATCGCTCAAAATAACAAAATTGGACCAAGATTCGGTTTCTTGATTTTCTTGAAAACAAGAAAGTGAATCTTGATTTTCTTTTTCCTTTGTGCATGCATGTAAGGCCTTGCTAATGAAGTCTTGAACGGTTCCATTTAGTTTCTGATAGGGGCTTGCGCGCGGACCAAGATCGAGTTGTCAAGTCATGGGAAACTCCTACGAAAATTCTAAACGCTTGGATCTGAAACGAAACAGAAAATTAAGCTTAGAATCAATTAGATCTGGAACTAAAATACCTAAAACAATAAAAGATCAGCCAAGAATTAAAACACTTATAGATAGCCAATCTTGGAAACCAAGAACGCGGAATTAAGCCCCAAGAAGAACTTTCGAGCAGCCGAATCTACCAAGCAACACAAAATAGTAGAAAAACTAAAAATCAGATCGTGAAATCAATTGGAATTAGATCTAGGGATTTGGACGGCAAGAAAAGAGGGATTTTGTGAATCAAAATGTTTCTTGTTCCCCAAGGATGATGCCGAATCAGATCTTGAAGTTTGGAATGGCTGAAACGCAACAAGAACAATTAATCACAAATTAATCAACAAATCAGCACAAGCAGAAATTAATAAAGAAGAACGAACAGCAAGAAAATAAAGAAAGTCCTAAGCATCCTTGAAATCGAGAAAGATTTCACAACTTCCTTCAAACGGCTCTAATCTCCCCTCCAATGAAGAAAAGTGGCAAGAAGAAGGCTGAAGATGGCTCCCACAATCAAAAAGATTGTTAAAACTACTTTTAAAGAAAACTCAAGAGAAAATTATTGGAGAAAACTCAAAGAGAATTTTCACTCAACAAAAATCTGATTTAATGTGTAATTCAATGTGTTTAAGGGTAGCTGGCCAAGCCATATATATAGGCCTCCTAACTACTTTCCTAGCCCTACTAGAAAAACTTAAAAAAACCCTAATTTTGACTTTCAAAGGGGAATTTCGACCAAGGTCTTTAAATGGGCCTCTTGGACTGAATTTTTACATAGAAATTTATTCATAAAGTCTAAAAATTAAAATTAAGTATTTAAAGAATTAAATTGGGCCACTTTGACAATTTGGCCTGATTTTCAGCTAAGTCTAATTTAAACTTCTGGATTGGGCTTGGAACATCTTATTGGGCCTTGTCTTCAAGAACTTGAGCTTGTAATCCGTTCTCTCCTGAAATTGGCTTGTTAATGCTTGTAACTAATATCCAATGCACCTTAGTTGCAAGATTCGGTTTCTTGGACCAAGATTTCCAAGATTTGAAATCTTGATTTTCTTGATTCTTGAAATTGCTCAAAAGCAAAATTGGACCAAGATTCGGTTTCTTGATTTTCTTGAAAACAAGAAAGTGAATCTTGATTTTCTTTTCCTTCGTGACTCGTGACGCTTTCATACACATTTGCCGGCCTTTGACCTCGTATTGGGCCTTGTGGTAATTTGAGCCCATCACGTTCTTAAGCTTGAGTTGGGCCTTTGTGACTCGTATCACCACGACTTCAATATAGTGTTGAAGTTCCACAACGTTGGTGATATCTCGGTTGAGACCAGCAAGGAAACGCGTGATGTGATCCATTTCGGTTGATTGATTCGATTCACGTGATTGCCCGATCGTTAACGAGGAGTAGTTGGAGTTGTCAAAATTGGGTGA
>NW_026291301.1:0-5832 GCF_025698545.1 Gossypium raimondii | reverse complement strand
AATTTAAATGCAAATTACCAAATATCGTTCAAATTGTTTATTTCACAAAACGCAAATAACGATGAGTTACACCACGCCAGAAAATGCAACTAAAAACATTATATGAAATAAAATGGAGGGTGCAACACGGGACTTCCTGTGGTCACCCAACCTTAGTACTACTCGCCAAGCACGCTTGAATCATGGAGTTCGATGGGATCCTGCATTAGTGCTTGTATGATCGCACTGCCAACTCTGCGCAATCTATTCATATAGTCGCCTTTATCGAGCCATCCAATTTAAATGCAACACCAAATATCGCTTCAAATTGTTTATTTCACAAAACGCAAATAACGTAATGAGTTACACCACATCGAGAAAATGCAACTAAAAAATTTTATGAAATAAAATGGAGGGTGCAACACGAGGACTTCCTGGAGGTCACCCATCCTAGTACTACTCGCCAAGCACGCTTAATCATGAGTTCATGGATCCGGCATTAGTGCGGTATGATCGCACCCAACTCTTCGTAATCTATTCATATAAAGTCGCTTTATCGTAGCTGCCCAATTTAAATGCAAATTACCAAATATCATTTCAAATTGTTTATTTCACAAAACACAAATAACGAATGAGTTACACCACCGAGAAAATGCAACTAAAAAAATTTTATGAAATAAAATGGGAGGGTGCAACAGGATTCTCCGAGGTCACCCATCCTAGTACTACTTCGCCAAGCACGCTTAATCATGAGTTCGATGGGATCCGCATTAGTGGTATGATCGCATCCGCCAACTTCACAATCTATTCATATAAAGGATGCCTTTATCGCTTCTGCTAATTTAAATGCAAATTGACCAAATATCGCTTCAAATTGTTTATTTCACAAAACGCAAATAACGAATGAGTTACACCACGGAGAAAATGCAACTAAAAAACATTATATGAAATAAAATGGAGGGCAACACGGACTTCCTGGAGGTCACCCAACCTAGTACTACTCACCAAGCAGCTTAATCCTGAGTTCGATGGATCCGGCATTAGTGTCGTATGATCGCACCCAACTCTCGACAATCTATTCATATAGTCGCCTTTATCGCAGCTACCAATTTAAATGCAAATTCACCAAATATCGCTTTCAAATTGTTTATTTCACACAACGCAAATAACGAATGAGTTACACCCACGAGAAAATGCAACTAAAAAACATTATATGAAATAAAATGAGGGTGCAACACGAGGATTCCCTGGAGGTCACCCATCCTAGTACTACTCCGCCAAGCACGCTTAATCATGAGTTCATGGGATCCGGCATTAGTGCCGGTATGATCGCACCCACAACTTGCGAATCTATTCATATAAAGGTCGCCCTATCGCAGCTTGCCCGAATTTAAATGCAATTCACCAAATATCGCTTCAAATTGTTTATTTCACAAAACGCAAATAACGATTGAGTTACACCACGCCGAGAAAATGCAACTAAAAAAATTATATGAAATAAAATGGAGGGTGCAACACGGGACTTCCAGAGGTCACCCATCCTAGTACTACTCGCCAAGCACGCTATCCGAGTTCGATGGGATCCGCATTATGCGGTATGATCGCACTCCGCCAACTCTGCTAATCCATTCATATAAAGGTCGCCTTATCGAGTTGCCCAAATTTAAATGCAAATTCACCAAATATCTTCAAATTGTTTATTTCACAAAACGAATAACGAATGAGTTACACCACGCCAAAAATGCAACTAAAAACCATTATATGAAATAAAATGGAGGTGCCACACGGACTTCCCAGAGGTCACCCATCCTAGTACTACTCCGCCAAGCACGCTTAACCCGAGTTCGATGGATCCAGCATTAGTGCCGGTATGATGCACCCACAACTCTTGCACAATCTATTCATATAAAGTCGCCTTTATCAAGCTTACCAATTTAAATGCAAACGACAAATATCGCTTCAAATTATTTATTTCACACAACGAAAATAACGAATGAGTTACACCACGCGAGAAAATGCAACTAAAAAACATTATATGAAATAAAATGGAGGTGCAACACGGGACTTCCTGAGGTCACCCAACCTAGTACTACTCTCGCCAAGCACGCTTAATCAGGAGTTCGATGATCCGGCATTAGTGCCGGTATGATCGCACCCGCCAACTCTTGGAATCTATTCATATAAGTCGCCTTTATCGCAGCTTGCCGAATTTAAATGCAAATTGACCAAATATCGCTTCAAATTGTTTATTTCACACAAAAAAATAACGAATGAGTTACACCACGCCGAGAAAATGCAACTAAAAAATATTATATGAAATAAAATGGGGTGCAACACGAGGATTTCCTGGAGGTCACCCATCCTAGTACTACTCGCCAAGCACGCTTAATCTGGAGTTCACGGGATCCGCATTAGTGCCGGTTGATCGCACTCCACAACTCTGCGTAATCTATTCATATAAAGGGCCTTTATCGTAGCTTGCCCGAATTTAAATGCAAATTCACCAAATATCGCTTCAAATTGTTTATTTCACAAAACGCAAATAACGATTGAGTTACACCACGCCGAGAAAATGCAACTAAAAAAATTATATGAAATAAAATGGAGGTGCAACACGAGGACTTCCTGAGGTCACCCATCCTAGTACTACTCGCCAAGCACGCTTAATCATGAGTTCGATGGGATCCGGCATTAGTGTCGGTATGATCGCACCCAACTCACGAATCTATTCATATAAAGTCGCCTTTATCGCAGCTTATGCAATTTAAATGCAAATTGACCAAATATCGCTTCAAATTGTTTATTTCACAAAACGCAAATAACGATTGAGTTACACCACGCCGAGAAAATGCAACTAAAAAACATTATATGAAATAAAATGGAGGGTGCAACACGAGACTTCCTGTGAGGTCACCCATCCTAGTACTACTCTCGCCAAGCACGCTTAATCATGGAGTTCGATGGGATCCGCATTAGTGTCGTATGATCGCACTCGCCAACTTGCAAATCATTCATATAAAGGTCGCCTTTATCGCAGTTAGCGCCAATTTAAATAAATTCACCAAATATCGCTTCAAATTGTTTATTTCACAAAACGCAAATAACGATTGAGTTACACCACGCCGAGAAAATGCAACTAAAAAACATTATATGAAATAAAATGGAGGTGCAACACGAGACTTCCTGCGAGGTCACCCATACCTAGTACTATCTCGCCAAGCACGCTTAATCATGAGTTCAGGGATCCTGCATTAGTCGGTATGATCGCACGCCAACTTCAGCGTAATCTATTCATATAAGTCGCCTTTATCAGCTTCGCCAATTTAAATGCAAATTCACCAAATATCGCTTCAAATTGTTTATTTCACAAAACGCAAATAACGATGAGTTACACCACGAGAAAATGCAACTAAAAAATTTATGAAATAAAATGGAGGGTGCAACACGAGGACTTCCTGCGAGGTCACCCATCCTAGTACTACTCGCCAAGCACGCTTATCATGGAGTTCGATGGGATCCGGCATTAGTGCCGGTATGATCGCACTCCGCCAACTTCAGAATCTATTCATATAAAGGATGCCCTTATCGCTTCTGCACCAATTTAAATGCAAATTGACCAAATATCGCTTCAAATTGTATATTTCACAAAACGCAAATAACGAATGAGTTACACCACGAGAAAATGCAACAAAAAATGTTATTGAAATAAAATGGGAGGGTGCAACACGAGGACTTCCTGCGAGGTCACCCATCCTAGTACTACTCGCCAAGCACGCTTAATCGGAGTTCGATGGGATCCGCATTAGTGCTAGTATGATCGCACTCCAACTCTGCACAATCTATTCATATAAGTCCCTTATCGTAGCTTCGCTAATTTAAATGCAAATTCGAGCAAATATCGCTTCAAATTATTTATTTCACACAACGAAATAACGAATGAGTTACACCACGCCGAGAAAATGCAACTAAAAAACATTATATGAAATAAAATGGGAGGGTGCAACACGAGGACTTCCTGTGAGGTCACCCAACCTAGTACTACTCGCCAAGCACGCTTAATCATGAGTTCGATGGGATCCGGCATTAGTGCGGTATGATCGCACTGCCAACTCTTGCGCAATCTATTCATATAAAGTCGCCTTATCGCATTGCGCCAATTTAAATGCAAATTCGACCAAATATCGCTTCAAATTGTTTATTTCACAAAACGCAAATAACGAATGAGTTACACCACGCCGAGAAAATGCAACTAAAAAAATGTTATGAAATAAAATGGGAGGGTGCAACACGAGGACTTCCTCAGAGGTCACCCATCCTAGTACTACTCGCGCCAAGCACGCTTAATCATGGAGTTCGATGGGATCCGGCATTAGTGCTGGTATGATCGCACCCACAACTCTTGCACAATCTATTCATATATAAGGCGCCCTTTATCGCAGCTTGGCCAATTTAAATGCAAATTCGAGCAAATATCGCTTCAAATTGTTTATTTCACAAAACGCAAATAACGAATGAGTTACACCACGCCGAAAATGCAACTAAAAAACATTATATGAAATAAAATGGGAGGGTGCAACACGAGGACTTCCTGCGAGGTCACCCAACCTAGTACTACTCGCCAAGCACGCTTAATCATGGAGTTCGATGGGATCCGGCATTAGTGTCGGTATGATCGCATCCGCCAACTCTGCGCAATCTATTCATATACAAGTCGCCTTATCGACTTGCGCCAATTTAAATGCAAATTCACCAAATATCGCTTCAAATTGTTTATTTCACAAAACGCAAATAACGTATTGAGTTACACCACACGAGAAAATGCAACTAAAAAAATTTTATGAAATAAAATGGAGGGTGCAACACGAGGACTTTCCTCAGAGGTCACCCATCCTAGTACTACTCTCGCCAAGCACGCTTAATCATGGAGTTTCGATGGGATCCGTGCATTAGTGCCGGTATGATCGCACCCGCCAACTTCATGCAATCTATTCATATAAAGGATGCCCTTATCGCTTCTTAGCCAATTTAAATGCAAATTCGACCAAATATCGCTTCAAATTGTTTATTTCACAAAACGCAAATAACGAATGAGTTACACCACGCCGAGAAAATGCAACAAAAAAATGTTATCTCAAATAAAATGGGAGGGTGCAACACGAGGACTTCCTGCGAGGTCACCCATCCTAGTACTACTTCGCCAAGCACGCTTAATCATGGAGTTCGAGGGATCCGGCATTAGTGCTAGTATGATCGCACCTGCCAACTCTGCACAATCTATTCATATATAGGCGCCCTTATCGATTAGCGCCAATTTAAATGCAAATTGACAAATATCGTTTCAAATTATTTATTTCACAAACGAATAACGAATGAGTTACACCACGCCGAGAAAATGCAACTAAAAAAACATTATATGAAATAAAATGGAGGTGCAACACGAGGATTCCCTGGAGGTCACCCAACCTAGTACTACTCGCCCAAGCACCTTAATCATGAGTTCATGGATCCGCGATTAGTGTCGGTATGATCGCACGCCAACTTCGCAATCTATTCATATAAAGCCGCCTTATCGCAGTTGCGCCAATTTAAATGCAAATTCACCAAATATCGTTTCAAATTGTTTATTTCACAAAACGCAAATAAGGATTGAGTTACACCACCCGAGAAAATGCAACTAAAAAAATTTTATGAAATAAAAGAGGGTGCAACACGGGATTCCGGAGGTCACCCACCTAGTACTCTTCCCAGGCTTAATCGAGTTCTGGGATCCCATTAAGTCGGTATGATCGACCCGCCAACTTCAAAATCTATTCATAAAAGCCCCTTATCGCTTCCCAATTTAAAATTTAAAAT
>NW_026291300.1:0-7627 GCF_025698545.1 Gossypium raimondii | reverse complement strand
TCAACTCAATTATAAAATTATAAAATTTATAATTAATATTATTACTATGTCACTTTTGTCTTTTCATACTTGTATATCATCTTTAATTAAAAGAATTATAAATTATAAATATAAAGATTGAACACGTATTTACTAGTATTAAAATATAAGTGCTTTACCACCCAACCTATACTCAATTTAAAAGAAAATATTTTAACATAAAATGGGTGTGACAAAACCTGGTTATATATATATATGTTTTCATATATTATAATATATGTTTTCGAATAAAAATATAAACTGCAGATGTAATTGTAAGACACATTGTACTCATAAATAAAAAATATAAAAATATAAAAATGTTAATTAGGTAGTTGTTAAAAAATAAAATTAAAATTAAAATGAGAAATCTAATGTTTAATTGTGATCCCTTGAAATAAAACACTTACTTTTTGAGTGAATTAAAATTTATTAGTAAAATAATTTTGGTATCTCTTGATATCTTTTTTACAAAAAAGAAAACAAAACTCATGGATTCGAAAAGTGATATCTTCAAATTAATTTGATCAGTGATATCTTCAAATTAATTTGATCAGTGATATCTTCAAAGATAACTCTGCGTCAGTTGGAAGAGGAGGCTACAATAATTCTTGGAGAGTAAAATCAACTATCATGCTAGTTGGAAGAATTCACCCAAAGTAAAGCAGTGACTAATTATAGAAAAGTCTGTCTATGTTCAAGTATCATATAACTCCAAAGACCCCTCTTAAATGCAATGTGATCCAGAAATGTTCAACCTCTTATCCCAAGTCACTCCGGCAATTTTCTATTATTGACAATTTAATTTTAAAATTTCATAAAATTTAGAAATTTCTCCCAATTTTGTTGACAGTTCAATTATAAATTTCATACAATGGTTAGTCTTTCATTTCTATTATTTCATTTTTGCAGTGATGAAAGGTTTAAAACTATTCAGGTCATAATTTTACATCATCCTGTCCATAAATACTTTTACTTGTGGGGAAAACTCTAATAATGAAAAAGCCGATGAATATGGATATGTATTTTTTAAGTTTTCTACTTATATTATTTATAAATCATTTTAAATAGACAAAAACTGATATAACTCAACTGTTGAGAATCCTCTCAAACTCCTAAATTGGAGGATAAAACGCATTTAAACATGATTGAACCGACGTTCTTTTGCACTGACAATAATATCGATATTAATTCAACTAAAACTCAATAACCATATATTTTAATTTTTAAATATAATAAACATTTGCATGAAGAACAAATATAGTATATATATATATAATAGTCTACACGGTTGGATGGTGAATTTTGTTAATTTAAGCCTTGGGATGGATTACTATTTTGATAATGTGTTTTTTTGGTACTTTTTATGTTCGTTTTATGGTTCATAATCGGGCTTCGTGGTTGCTCATTTCAAGAATGTTGTCTCCAAAATTCGAATCATATTCTTCCCTTGTCCAAACCCTGATGTCCCCTTAGGAGTGTAGCATGCCTTGTCATTACACCCAACACTTACTTTTTTTTTATCGAATGATAATAGACAGGGTTATGATTATAGCCTGATAAGTATGATATTATAATCATAGAAATAATAATAATCATAATAATAATAACAACGAACAAATAAATCATATATATTAATGTAAAGCTTAGCAATATATAATAAAAAGAATCAAATAATGTCAATTTAAAATAAAGTCAACATTTATTGTTTAAAAATATTATTAATTTTATTTAACAAATTTTATATTTTTAAAGTTTTATGGTTCTATAAATGGAATAATTCTTTTGGAATTGAAAAAATAATAATTTTCAAGACATTTTTTATATAGTATGTTAACTCGATTCAAATTTAGACTTATATATATATATATATATATAAAGAGATTTTAAAATTCTTATAAAAATAAATTTATGGTCTGTGTCGTGACCATTTTTTTGAAATCGACTTTTTATTTTAAAATGAAAATGGGAGTCACCACCAATCACTTTCATGAGTTGTCATCGGATCACCTCGTAATTTGATCATTTTAATAAGATATTTTATTCAAAAAACATTGTGTTTCGGTCTACAGAATCCAGAAAATGGGTTCGGGAGTTGGTTACGCTCGAGGAAGGATTAGCACCCTCGTTATGCCCAAAATTGGTACCTAATTGATTACTTGATGTCTTTAGTGTCGAAAATTGAAAATTTGAAGAGAACTTAAAATACGATCCCATATTAAGACATTACTTAACTAAATTAATTTGCACGAAAAGGGGCTTATTTCAAGTTAATCAAGAAGAAGGAATTATGTCCCCTAAGTGAGGACACAATGCCTTAAATCCTCGAAAATGATAACAAACGCTAAAATCTTTTTTTTCTTTATTTTAAAGTAGATATTCGACTATCTTAGTTTTAGAAGGAAGTCATATCCCATAAGTTAGGAACATGACTTTTCTAATTCCAAAATAATGAACATTTACCTTGGTTCAAAAATTTTCCTTTTTTATCCATTGCTCAAAAAAATGAACATTTAAGGTAATATGCAGTTAATTCATTAGGCGTGATATACAAATGAATAAATGTTTAAACCTAATGTATGATATAGTGATAACAAAATAATTTAAAATGACTATATAGGTAGAATGATGAATAATAAGTAAATGAAGGAATATTATGATAATAATCATCATTATAATAATAATATTAATATTAACATTCATATCATGGCAATAATAAATAAATGATGTAATTTAAGATAAATAAAAATTGAATATGCATGATTAAAAGATAAATAAACATGACATGAAAATATCAAAATAATAAGAAATAATAAAATAATGAGAAATAAAAGATAGTAAAAAATAAGGATAATAAATAAAAAATTTGCTCAAATAGAAGAGTATAAACAATCTCATTTTTAAATATATATTAAAAGAAGTAACACATAAATAATAAAATAATAAAAAACAGATAAATAAATGCTTAATGAAAAGAAAATAAAGAAAAAATTTTAAATAAAAAATGAAGGCATAATAAATAAGCAAATAAGTAAATAAATAAAGGACTTAATCATAAATTAAATGAAATTAAAAGGGTAAATCGCAATAAAATAAAGGGCCTAATTGTAATAAAATAAACACATAAGGGCTAGATCAAAATTAAATGAAATTTAAGGGAGTAAATTGTAAAAAAATAGAATAGGGACCAAAATGAAAGGCGCTAAAATAAACAGGGACTAAAGGGAAATTATCCCAAAACTCCTGGACACGTGTCCTTTCTCGAGGGGTCAACGGTCTAAGACCAAATTTAAAAATATTTGAAATTAACGGTCCAATATAAAAATAGAAAAAACTTAAGACTAATTTGAAAAAAGGTAAAAGAAGAAGAACTGGGGCATCAATTAGACCCCCATTTAAAAAACACGTGGATCCTTGCTGGGTCGGGTCGGATCGGATCGATTCGGGTCCAAAACGATGCCGTTTTTGCGTCTGAAGCATAAGCCCAAAACGACATCGTTTTGGGGGCTTATATAAGTAAAAAATAAAATAAAATCACTTTTAACTGTTTTTTTTAAAAAAAGTTTTCATTCTATCTTTTTTTTCTTTGAGGGATCGGCCGAGCTCCGTCGAGACGGGCACCGGTCACCGGCGATGGCTCCTCTATCCACGGTGATCGAAAAATAGAAAAAGTGCATTTTTTTAGCCTTTTGACTTACAAAGCTTGGATCTAAGGACTAAGAGCCTAAAAAGGTAAAAAATAAAAAATAATAACTTTGATTTTTTTTCTTTTTCCTGTTCGGCTCTTTATATATGTGTGTGTGTGTGTGTGTTTATTTTTTTTGCTTTTGGAAAATAAATAAACAAAAAAATGAAATCACCTTCTGTATTTGATTTCTTTTTTTCAATTCCCTCTTTTAAAAAAATCCTGAATACAATTTTTTCTTTGGCTTTTACAGCCGATTCACAATATATTTTTATCTATTTTTCTACTATTTCAACTACTCGTGTTTGGTTTTTGTCTTTTCTTCCTTTTTCCTTACAGGCAGTGACGCTGGCAGTGGCAGGCAATTGGTGGCGGCAGGTACTAGGTGCGGCGCTGACGTGGTGAAGTGGGGAGCGGTGGCTAGGGTTTCTGTTCCCTCTTTTTTGCTAAAAATTGTTTAGGTTATGGGCTTGTTCGGCCACTAGGGATTTTTTGTTTAATTTGGGCTTTGTTATTGTAAAATTGGGCCTGATGGTCTTTGGACTGTTGTTATTATTTTTTATTATTTTGGTTTGGTTTGTTTAAGCCCGGGCTAAATTGGCTTGTTACATCTGCCCCTCTTTGTTTATTGTCGTGTAACGGGAATGAAGCAAAGACTTCAAAAAGGGTCAATTTTGTCTAGTCTTGAAGAATCTCGACCTCTTTGGTGCTCCTATTTTTCAAGTAGCTTCATTCTAACCCACTACAACTTCGAGGAGATTAGACTTGTAGCTTTAATCTGCTCCACTATAACTTTAAGGGATGAGACTCGTATCTTCAATCTACTCCACTGCAACTTCAAGAAGATGAGATTTGCAACTTTAATCTACTCCACTGCAACTTTAGGGAGATAAGATTTGTGGTTTTAATCTGTTCTACTACTACTTTAGGGAGATAAGATTTATGGTTTTAATCTGCTATACTGCAACTTCAGAGAGATAAGATTTGTCATCTTCAATCTACTCCACTGTAACTTCAGGGAGATAAGATTTGTAACCTGATTTAATATGACCCACTGTAACTTCAGAGGTATAGGATTTGTCACTTTAATATGCTCCACTACAACTTTAGGGAGATAAGATTTGTTATTTTTAACATGCTCAAGTGCAACTTTAGGGAGATAAGGTTTGTAGCTTTAATCTGCTCTACTACTGCTTTAGAGAGATAATATTTGTTATCTTCAATCTGTTCCACTGCAACTTCAGGGAGATAAGATTTGTGGCTTTAATTTGCTCCACTGCAACTTCAGGGAGATAAGATTTGCCACGATAACTTAAATTCGTCCCATTGCAACTTTAGGGGTATAGGATTTATGGTTTCACTGATTTGTTACACCGTTCTTTGGGGAACATGACCTATAGAATCCATTTTATGGGCCTATATCTGTGCCAAGCGATTAGGATGTTATGATCAGATTGAATCAAATGCTCCTAACTAGATGTGTAGGAATGATATTTGCATGAATGAAAAATGTCATTTTTCAAGAATGATCCCCTTTTAATGCTTAGGTTGACATTGCTTGTTGTTCATCAAGGTTCTATCATTGACGCATTACCCTGCCTTATTGCTCAGCTGGTATTTTTGACAGGAAACCTGAAGAACTAATCACAATTTAAATTATTTGTTCCCAAACATTTCTAACTCTTAGATTTGGTTAGTTCTGTCCAATGGTTCTGTTTCAAGTCATTGTACTATTAAAAAACCTTTCAAAGCAATATGCAAAAATTCTTTTACTTGAATATTATTTTTTCATTAATCAGTATTTCAATGAAAAATGCTTTAAAAAGATCGTAACAATGGACAAGATTGAAAAATGCTTAACGATGGCAATTGTGGAAAAGGCCCTCAATTAATAACCCTAAAGACACATTTATCTTAAAATTGAGAGGTTTGTTTCATTCAAAAAGATGAGGTGCTCTTGAATGCAATTGATTGTGATTGAAAATTGAAGTGAAGTTGATGGAAAATAAGTAAGAAAATTCTACTTCTCCAAAAATTGAATGTGAAACAGCAAATTCAATGTAGACGTTTTTTTAATCGTTTTTGAAACAATGATATAAGAAATTCCTAAATACATTTGGATTAAGCGAGATGAAGAAATGTTGAAATTGTTTTGCTCAAATAGAGATCCACAATTGTGGAAAATTGAGTCAATACGCAAATAGTATAATCACAATTCTACAGGACATGCATGTCTTAAAATTTACATCAATATGTTAAATTAAGAATATTAAATAAATAAATTATTTATCATATTGTTATCATTAATCTTGAGTTGGTATCGAGTTAATTTTTGACACCAAATCAATCAACAATAAAAATATTTTATCATACTCACAAGGTTGGTGAAAAAATATCTTTTATATTAAAAAAATTAATTTGATCAGTGGTTTGTTGTCCGCGTGGGGTAGGAATAAAGATAACTCTGAGGCTACAATAATTCTTGGAGAGTAACATCAACTATCATGCTAGTTGGAAGAATTCACCCAAAGTAAAGCAGTGACTAATTATAGAAAAGTCTGTCTATGTTCAAGTATCATATAACTCCAAAGACCCCTCTTAAATGCAATGTGATCCAGAAATGTTCAACCTCTTATCCCAAGTCACTCCGGCAATTTTCTATTATTGACAATTTAATTTTAAAATTTCATAAAATTTAGAAATTTCTCCCAATTTTGTTGACAGTTTAATTATAAATTTCATACAATGGCTAGTCTTTCATTTCTATTATTTCATTTTTGCAGTGATGAAAGGTTTAAAACTATTCAGGTCATAATTTTACATTATCCTGTCCATAAATACTTTTACCTGTGGGGAAAAACTCTAATAATGAAAAAGCCGATGAATATGAATATGTATTTTTTTTAAATTTTCTACTTATATTATTTATAAATCATTTTAAATAGACAAAACTGATAATTTAACTATTGAGAATCCTCTCCAACTCCTAAATTGGAGGATAAAACGTATTTAAACATGATTGAACTGACGTTCTTTTGCACCGACAACAATATCGATATTAATTCAACTAAAACTCAATAACTATATATTTCAATTTTTAAATATAATAAACATTCGCATGAAGAACAAATATAGTATATATATATATAAAATAGTCTACACGGTTGGATGGTGAATTTTGTTAATTTAAACCTTGGGATGGATTACTATTTTGATAATAAACGTGTTTTTTTTGGTATTTTTTATGTTCGTTTTATGGTTCATAATCGGGCTTCGTGGTTGCTCATTTCAAGAATGTCTTCTCCAAAATTCGAATCATATTCTTCCCTCGTCCATACCCTCATCTCCCCTTAGGAGTATGATGTGCCTTGTCATTACACCCCACACTTTTTTTTTTCGAATGATAATAGACATGGTTATGAATATTGCCTGATAAGTATAATATTATAATAATAGAAATAATAATAATAATAATCATAGCAACGAATAAATAAATCATGTATATTAATGTAAAGCATAGCAATATATAATAAAAAGAATCAGTTAATGTCAATTTAAAATAAAGTCAACATTTATTGTTTAAAACTATTATTAAATTTATTTAATAGAGTTTATACTTTTAAAGTGTCGAAACCATTTTTTAAAGTTTAAAAAAACGAGGATCGAGAATATAAAATGGGGAGTCGCCACCGATATTTTATTAAGGTGTGATCGGTTCACCGTTTAAAATAAATTTTAGGTCTGCGAGATTTGAAAAAAAAGATTCGGGAGTCAGTTACGCACGGGGAAGGGTTAGCACCCTCGTGACGCCCAAAATTGGTACCGAATCGATTGTTTAATGTCTTATTGTCGAAAATTTAAAACGATTTTAAAATACGATCTTTGGAAATGAAAATTTGAATAAAATAAATTGGGTGATACGAC
>NW_026291299.1:0-7881 GCF_025698545.1 Gossypium raimondii | reverse complement strand
TTTAGCGTATCTCTTTGAATTTCCGTTAATTGAGTATTTGGATTTGTTTTCTAGGCTTTGGGAGTCTCGGGTTTGCTTCAGGGTCGTCGTTATTTTTAGGTAGGATATCGAAACCCTTTTCTTTTGCATTTTTGTCATCGAAAACGGGACAGTCGACAGCACACGGGCGTGTGGTGGACCGTGTAACTAATTAACTTCGAGTTTGAGATACACAGTGTGTGAGATATTAAGGTGCAGTGGTCACACGGGCTGGCACATGGGCGTGTGTCAAGACCGTGTAACTCACTAACTTGGTGAATAGGGGCACACGGGCATGTGAGCCTAAATCATCAAATTTCTGTTAACGCCATAATTGATGTACGAGGCAAGTGTAAGTTGTCTGTAAGATATGTATGAACTAAACTAAACTATATGATCTAGCTTTATCATGATTATAAACTGGTTCTACATACTCGTATAAGACAATTTGTAAGAAATTCAACCCTATGTTATACTGGAATTGTATGATTGTATATGCATAAGAATATATATATTGGTCATCTATTCTCTGCATTTGCATAGGGCGGGAATTATGAAGAAAGTGTTTTGTACTGATTTGGTGGTCAAATCACCTGTAATTATATCTGATCTGGTAGTGAGATTGTAAACACTGCAATGTGTTGTACCGACACTATGAGGTGTATAAGGTTGGATGTGTATTATATACCTACTAGTGTGTTGGGTTGGTCGGAGATGGTGTGTAGCGGATGGGGGTAGGATAACTACATCTGTATCTGTATTTACATATGAATCTGTTTCTGCATTTGATCTGCAGTGTATTTGAACTGCCCTGTATCCGAAGTTATTGTGAATTATTACTATGATCAAATAAGACTGAGTGTGTTGTCTAAATTCTCAATGATATCTGAGTTATTTTTACGTATGTTGAGTATTTATATTTTACATTAGGTTGCAACGTACTAACTAGATTGAATGAATTTAAGGAACCTCCCAGAACTAAGCGGTCGGCGAACGCGGGACTCAGTCATCTAATGGTTCAATTTTAAATATAAGTGCATGTGTTTAAAATTGTTATTTGTTTTCCGACTTTAAATTTTAAAATTGAATTAGTTTTAAGACTTATCTATGTATCAATTAAATTGGCTTTAAGTTCTGTAAGCCGGATTTAAGGTGTTGCATAACCCTTAAACCATATTCAAATATCATATTCACAAGGCATGGCTCTTCATCTTAAAAATATCATATTATATACTCTATGAATTCTTCTCCAGTATGTTGGCTACCAGAACAGAATATCATATCACCCCATAAATTCTTTTAGAAAAAAAAAAAAAAGATTACCTTACAATTTAGGTTGTTTGATCTGGCCGTCATTGTTGATAACTTTATTTGAGAATTACAAGACAAAAAAGAACATTTTGTTTATTCTTGTTGTTGATCAATAAACCAAAATGGAATATATTGTCAGCCGCTGTTTACAAGAAAACTGGTGAAGCATCATTAGTCTTAACATTCATGATAAAATGACAGAATGTTAATCTTTGTAACAAAGTTGCACCATTTTCGTTATTTGAGATAATCTGGTCATTTTAGATATAATAATAAATTTGATTAACATGACAATGTGAATACATCTAAGTTAATATACCAACTCCAAGGAATAATTATATTATTATTCTATAAATATAACGATTTGTTACAACAACAATCATCTACCCATCATTTATGCTATATAATTAGAACCTAATCTCTGTAACCAACACATTTCAATTCATTTCTCTACTCTAATGGTGATAAAGCCATATGAGAAACAGATAAAAAAGGGACTAATCCCAGAACCTGCAATGCATACCACATATTTCTATGTACAAGATGCTTACAGTGATTGGATTTTCTTATGCTTTACAAGCATTTCCTTCCAACATGAAACTATGCCCTCTGGTTAAAATCCATAAAGCGAGGTTGAGGCTGTCCATTCAAAGTCGGGTTATTGGTGGATGAATGAGGCATCTGCAGCTGCTGCTGTTGTTGTTGTTGTTGTTGCGGTGTCTCCAGGACGCCAAAGTGATGTGGAGGAGGTTGGTGGGTTAAATATTGAGGAGATAGTCCTCTATTGAAAGGATTTCCATTCATAGCGGACGCTTCGTTGCACTTCTTCCTTCAATTTTTCATTCAAAGCTGCAAACCACAGAAAAATAAATACTAAATAAGTACCTTTAAAGCTCAACTTGATTATTACCTTGCCTATTCGATGACATAGTAGGAATTGGTTACTTTGAAAATCATATTCTGACAATATATAAGGCATCTGAAAACCATATATAAACAAAGATGTGACAAACTTTTCCATGCCATATTAATAAAGTACCTTTCCTGTAGGCCTTCAAATTTACAGGCTAAAGTGTCATACTCTTTTACATGCCATATTAACTGAGCCCTTCTCTTTGCACTTTTAAATTTATGGTTTACTTTATTAAATTATGAAAACACTGGATCCAGATGATAGATTCACTTAACCATGAAATGGCAGAGTTTTGGTGGTTTTACCAATCTGTCTTAACTGATGAATGAATATAAAAATGATATTATTTCATCAGGGACGACGACGGGGAATTTATCTTAGGGAACTTGCAGTAAGGGATCAAAATATACTTTTTTTTTAGAGGGGCAAAATTGTTATGGTATATTTTAAAAAATATAGTGTTATGTATAATTGTTACAAGGTGGTCACTCTATCGTTAAGCTCCGTTATCTTCCTAACAATGGTCCTACATGGTAGTCCAAATGAGTTTTAAATGCCAACTTAGATGTCCTACATGACAGTCCAATTTAAATTTATTTAATTAAAAACCTATTTTCATATTAGCAACTGGATATTCAAATTGGTATTTAAAATCTATTTGGTCTGACACGTGGGATTGTCGTTAGAGAGATAATAGAGTTTAACAGTAGAGTGATAACTTCGTAACAAAATAATAACGTAAATGACTAAAGCGTAACATTTTAAACATAAGTGACTAAAATATAATCTAAGGTAAATAAAATTAACTATTTTTGTAGTTTATCCTATTTTTAAATTTCAAAATGTAAGATATTAAAATTATTTTTAATTACATGACTACAAAATTAATAATTTTACTTTAAAATATCACACCAATAAAATTTAACAGTATTAATAGATTAAATTCTAAATCCGTGAAGAATACACCTTACTTATAACATATTTTAATATTATAAAAAACATATATTTCAGAAGTCAGTTTTGTGGAGAACAAAATCCACCCTATATATAAATATTTAATGAACTCACAAATTTCAACCACACCGTCTCACCTTCCTCTGTCACTTTATTCTTATTTTTTTGTTATCTCCAGCAGTTGATTGATTAAGGAACTGCTTTGCTTTCGTTATTTATTTTATTATTTACTATATTCTTCTTTTTCAGAGCGATGACGTGACAGGAGAACAGATGTATAAATGTCCAGCTTCAATAATTTGTGTGTTATTTTATACAATTTATTCGTAAAAATTAAATAATATAAAGGGTAAATATAACTTTGAGTCCCTATATTTGGTAATTAGGCTCATTTTGATACTTATATTTTTTTTTCCAATTTGCTATATGAACTCAACAATTAAATTTATTTTGATCTTTGAACTTAAATTTCAATAAGATTTAATGATGTGACCTTATGATATTATGCCATGTCATTAAAATTTTAGGATATTACATCAAGAAACTTTTATATTTGTCTAGTTTTAGAGCCAAATATGAATTTAGTTATCAATTTCAATTACAAAGTAAACTAAAAAATATAAGTGTACTTAGTTACCAAATTTAAAAGCCCTGATATAAATCTATCAACATTCACTAATTTTTTATTTTTAAATTATTATTTAAGGTCTGTATTTGATAAGTTTTCTCACATTAGAGTCTAAACTTTTTTTAGTCCAAGTTAGGTCCTAAACAACTATTCACACACGTTGGGACTTGAATTTTTTTCAAGTTACTCTTTGAACTTGATAATTGTTCTTATATTAGTGCCTAAACTTGACAATTGTTCTCACATTGATGCCTAAATTTTAGGGTTTTAAAGGACTAACTTGAACAATAAAAGTCTAAGCCCCAATGTGAGAACTACCAAGTTCAAGGCCAGCCTAAAGTTGGACCAAAAGGAAATTTAAGCCTCAATATGAAAACAATTGTCAAGTTTAAGGCCTAATTTGGGCAAAAAAAAATTCAGGCCCCCAAAATGAAAAAAGATACCAAATTAAGGTCTCAAAAATGTGATTTAACCCTTTATCGCTCACAGAAAAATATTAGTATTTTATTTACACCCAGAAAAAAAAAATAGAAAGAGTGATGAATCACATAAATAATTAAAATAATAAAACATAATAAAATTAGTTCAACGCTGTTCTCAGTTACTAGTGTTCTATTTTTCAACCAAACCCCCTCCCCTCTTTACGCCCCAAGCTTTCAACTCCCACTTATATTTCTTACCACTTTTTAAGCTCATTTTCTAACAATAATAGTTCTACCTAAACCGCCGTACGCCGCCGCTTCTTCCGCCTACAGAAGATGGAGCAAAAGCTGCGAATGGAGATAGACCAGATGCCACCACGTGGAGCTCACCATAGGCGGGCCCATTCCGACACAACTTTCCGTTTCGATGATCTTCTCCTCTTCGACCCCTCGGACCTCGATCTTTCCTGCCTTGACCTTCCGGATTCCTCTTCCAATCCCAGTCTGCCACCTGTTGCACCCGTACCTGCTGAATCCTCCGATGACTCCTCATGCAACGGCCCTCCTCGCTCCACCCTCAATAACCCTAGGCATATCCGTAGCCTTTCTGTTGACTCCGATTTCTTTGACGGACTCGGGTTGACTGGACCCGCGATCTCCGGAGGAGCTGGGGATGAGAAATTTGGCGGGAAAAGAGGTGCAGGAGAGAAGAGGGTTCACCATCGACATAGTAACTCGATGGATGGTTCGACTACGGCATCGTTTGACGTTGAGTCCTTGATGGCCGTTGATGGTGTTAAGAAAACTATGGCTCCTGATAGACTTGCTGAGCTTGCCCTTATCGATCCCAAGAGAGCTAAAAGGTAGAATATTTTTCCTCACAATTTAAACTTAATTAATGTAGATATAGGATTTCAAGTCGAATTTGGTTCTTCGCCTGTTATTCATCAAAGCCAATGTGTTTTATTTCTTTCCCTTCTTCTCTTTAATAAATTAGCTGATGCTTTCAATTTTCTTACCTAAATGGAGGGTTTTATTTATTTATTTATTTATTGGGGGTGGTGTAGGATTCTGGCTAACAGGCAATCAGCTGCGCGTTCAAAGGAGAGGAAGATTCGATACACGAATGAACTAGAGAAGAAGGTTCAGACTCTTCAGACAGAAGCTACCAATCTCTCCGCACAGGTCACAATGTTACAGGTAAAAAGTACTTTATGCTGGGTTTAGCTTTACAGCTTACACTTCACCTCTCATTGATGTGATCCTTTACTCATTTCTAGAATGTGAACTCGCCTGGTTCATTTATTTAAATGTCCTTTTTTCTTGGTCATGTTATAATATTAACACCTGAATTTATAAGCTACTTTCCAATTTCTGAAGTCAAAGTTGGCTATTTTTTACTGTATCTTATGTCTTAATTATGACAGGGTTTAGCTACTGATTGGGATTTTGTGTACGAATTATTATATGCATGAAACACATGCTTTCATATTCGTTTATAGGTCAAATCACATATAAGATCATTGCAATAATTGTTGAAGAATTTACTGATTTCACTTGGGACTGTATTCAATGTAATACTATTTCAAAAATCTAGTAGTTTCAGTTTCTTCCTTTGGGGTGGGTAACTCTTAAACCAACTTGAGTATGAGGCTGTTTTAGACAGCCGTAGCAGTTATTTGGTGTATAGATGCATGGGATTTTCTTTGTTGAAAGAAGTGTCCGCTGTAATAATTAGTAAAGGCCTTGTATCGCTTCTGTCTAAAGTTAGTTAATGCTGGCACTTGGCAGTACTTTTAGCCACTTTGCACATTTTTGAGAAGTTCCGTTGTGTCTTCTGTTTTGCAAACTGTATTTCTGACTCACTTAAGTACCTTATATAACAACAATCATTGATCAATCCTTGAATTTTCCGAAATGACAACATTATGCACTTTTTTTAATCATGCCTTGGAATGATGCAAAGGCATGAGTCTCCCTTTTGGCATTGGCGCATTGCTTTTCAACTATTTCATATCAATCCTTCTTTGATTCTGCTACCACCATTTAGGTCATGCATGTGCCTGGAAAATAGCCTTTCGCTGCGATAAGGTGGGCTTGGTTGGGTTTCAGCCCCATGACATCTGGTTTCTGCTAACATGGAAAGCACCTGTTTTGTGTCTTTAAGGCCCAAATATTTGTTTATTGCATTCACAGTGAAGGAAGGGAACCACTTCTAATATATTTCTCCTATGATACAGAGAGACACTACTGGGTTGACTACTGAGAACAAGGAACTGAAACTACGGCTACAGGCTATGGAGCAACAAGCGCAGCTTAGGGATGGTATGCATGCTTTTCCTTCTTTTTGCACTAAATACACACTAAATATACTTGGTGGAGAGGGATGTAGGGAAGGGGGAGGGGGGACACTGAGGCTTTTCCTCTCCCTTTCATATTCTCTTTGATTTCCCCCAAATTTTTAGTATTTTTATACTTAAAAAAGTGGATAAAAAACAATTTTCCCCCTCTCAAAAAAAGTATATTTTGATCCCCTTACTGCAAGTGCCCTAATATAAATTCCCTGTCTTCGTCCCTGATGAAATAATATCATTTTTATATTCATTCATCAGTTATGACAGATTGGTAAAACCATCAAAACTCTGCCATTTCATAGTTAAGTGATTCTATCATCTGGATCCAGTGTTTTCATAATTTAATAAAGTAAACCATAAATTTAAAAGTGCAAAGAGAAGGGCTCGGTTAATATGGCATGTAAAAGAGTATGACACTTTAGCCTGTAAATTTGAAGGCCTACAGGAAAGGTACTTTATTAATATGGCATGGAAAAGTTTGTCACATCTTTGTTTATATATGGTTTTCAGATGCCTTATATATTGTCAGAATATGATTTTCAAAGTAACCAATTCCTACTATGTCATCGAATAGGCAAGGTAATAAATAAGTTGAGCTTTAAAGGTACTTATTTAGTATTTATTTTTCTGTGGTTTGCAGCTTTGAATGAAAAATTGAAGGAAGAAGTGCAACGGCTTAGGATACAAGCTGGTCAAGTGTCTGCTATGAATGGAAATCCTTTCAATAGAGGACTATCTCCTCAATATTCAACCCACCAACCTGCTCCACATCACTTTGGCGTCCTGCAGACACCGCAACAACAACAACAACAACAGCAGCAGCAGCTGCAGATGCCTCATTCATCCGCCAATAACCCGACTTTGAACGGACAGCCTCAACCTCGCTTTATGGATTTTAACCAGAGGGCATAGTTTCATGTTGGAAGGAAATGCTTGTAAAGCATAAGAAAATCCAATCACTGTAAGCATCTTGTACATAGAAATATGTGGTATGCATTGCAGGTTCTGGGATTAGTCCCTTTTTTATCTGTTTCTCACATGGCTTTATCACCATTAGAGTAGAGAAATGAATTGAAATGTGTTGGTTATAGAGATTAGGTTCTAATTATATAGCATAAATGATGGGTAGATGATTGTTGTTGTAACAAATCGTAATATTTATAGAATAATAATATAATTATTCCTTGGAGTTGGTATATTAACTTAGATGTATTCACATTGTCATGTTAATCAAATTTATTATTATATCTAAAAGGACCAGATTATCTCAAATAATGAAAA
>NW_026291298.1:0-7881 GCF_025698545.1 Gossypium raimondii | reverse complement strand
AGAACATACCAAGTCTAATAACATAAGCTTCCAATATGGAAGTCGGCTTAGAGCTCAAATAGGAGGGCCAAATCAAAACCGTGGCAATTGGAGAAATGGTATTAAGGTTATTATAGGAAAGAAAGAGATGGACGATGATCCAACGAGAGAAATAGAGAAATGGGGAGGTGAATGAATCTACTGTCAAGGCAAAGACAAAATAAAAACAATGAGGAAGATTCGAATCATGCTCTCGAATGGAAAAACGCCAACAAAAATAAATTGTGAAGGAGTAGGAAAAATGAGATGTAAAAGAAAGAGGATGAAAGCGAGTAATGGGGAGCTAACCAAGAGAGCACCAACATACTCGCTCAAGGAAGCTTGTAGACTATCTCTCACCTTACAAAGGCGGTGGTGGCAACTAGCCCCGCCAAGAACAATGAAGCTCCTCTGTTGGAACTGTTGAATAAACTTAAATAAAATATCAAGAGTTATGTTATATGAAAGGTCAAGAGTCATGAAAGGTCAAGAGTTATGTTGTTTTTAATAGGTTTAAATTAGTAGTTTTTTCTTTTAGGAGAATGAAAGGTCAAGAGTCATTGGTGCTATTATTATATATTAATATTTTCAGTTTTTTTAAAGGGTAGACTATAGCCTATAAATAGTTTGTAAGCTTTTGATATAATGTGATGAACAATTTCTACAATTTGGTATCTGAGCTATGGAGAGTGTGACTAGTAATGTGCCATTGCCTCGCCTAACAAAGGTGAACTATGAGAATTGGAGCATCCAAATGAAAGCTCTTCTTGGGTCTCAAGATGGTTGGGAGGTGGTCTAAGAAGGTTTCAGAGAACCGATAACTCACTGGGATATACTGGCTCAAAAAGGTGTTGAAAGAAATGCGATCGAAAGATAAAGGCGGCATTGTACATGTTATTCGAAATGTTGACGAGTCGGGCTTTGAGAAGATTGCAAGTGCGACAACTTCCAGAGAAGCGTGGACATTTTAGCAAAGGTGTACAAAGGAGCTGACCGAGTTAAACAAGTCCGCCTTCAAACTCTTCGTGACGACCTGGAAGTCATGAAGATGAAGGAATCGGAAGGTGTTTCTGACTACATCACGCGTGTTCAAACCGTGGTGAACCAACTCAACCGAAACGGAGAAGCGTTAACCGATGCACGAGTTGTAGAGAAGATTTTGAGATCATTAACTAACAGTTTCGAGAATGTCGATGTGCCATAGAAGAGTCAAAGAATCTAGCAACACTCACAATGATGAACTCACGGTTCTTCTCGAGACACATGAACAACGTAAGAAGAAGAAGAAAGAGGAGACACTCGAGCAAGCACTTCAAACCAAGGCATCAATCAAAGATGAAAAAGATCTCTATTCTCAGAGCTTTCGAGGTAGATGTCGTGGTCGTGGTGATCGAGGAAATAGTCGTGGTGGAAAAGGCCGAGGTCAAGAAGGGAATTATGAGGAGAAAAAGCATTCGAACCAACAAAATTGGCGTGGAAGAAGACATGGTCGTGGAAGAGGCGGATGGTCGAATTATTCCAATGTTGAGTGCTACAAGTGTGGCAAATATGGTCATTATGCGAAGGATTGTAACTCGATAAGTGTTATAATTATGGTAAGGGACATTTCGTGAAAGAATGTCGTGTCTCAAAAAGGTGGAAGAGACAACCAAACTAACCACGAAAATGAGGAGGCAAAGAAGGTTTTCTTGATGGCACACAACAAGTCAACACCACCAACAACATGGTGTGGTACCTTGACACGTGCAAGCAACCATATGTGCGGCTCAACCACCTATTTAAAGAGATGCAAAAGGTTGAAACGAGACATTTGTCATTTGGAGATGCGTCAAGGTTGAGGTAAAGGCCAAGGTACCGCTTTGTTATTTACAACGGATGGGTTAGTTGGGTCAATCCAAGATGTGTATTACGATGACCTCAAGAGTAACTTTTTGAGTATGGGGCAACTCATGGAAAAAGGTTATTCGGTATTTATGAAAGATCGGTGTTACACTTGAAAGATAAGGAAGAGCGTTTGGTCGCTCTAGTTGAAATGGAGAGAAATCGATGTACAAGTTGAATTTGAAAAGCGTCAAGGAAAATGTTTGCAAGTCGATGTTGAAGACAAGGCATCGCTGTGGCATCTCCGTTTTGGCCACCTACATTATGGTGGTCTAAACGAGTTGGCGAAGAAGAACATGGTGCATGGGCTACGAGACATGGACTATGAGGGAAAATTTTGTGAAGAATGTGTGCTTGGCAAGCATGCGAGAATTTCATTTCAAAAGAAAGCAGAATATCGGGCTAAGTAACTTCTCAAATTGATTCATATCGACATATGTGGACCAATCACCTCGAATCTTTTTGTAAAAGGTATTTCATTTCTTTTATCGATGATTTCTCAAAAAACTTGGGTTTATTTTCTTAAAGAAAAATCTGAGGCATTAGAGGTGTTCAAGAAGTTCAAAGTGATGGTGGAAAAAGCAACTGATAGAAACATCAAATCTGTATGGTCTGATAGAGGTAGCGAGTATACTTCGACGACTTTCATGGAGTATTGTGAGGAGCAAGGCATAAGACGATTCCTAACAGACCGTACTCACCCCAACAAAATGGTGTGGCCGAGAGGAAAACTGGACTCGTTTCGACATGGTTTGACCAATAATCAAGAGCAAGAAGATGTCGAAGTGAATTTTGGTAAGCTGTCAATGTGCCATCTATGTGCAAAATCGATGTCCACATGCGAAGTTGGATGATCAAACACCACAAGAGGCTTGGAGCGGACAAAACCATCGGTTCTCATCTCAAAGTATTCGGTAGTGAGGCCTATGCACATGTGCGGATCATCAAGAAAAAGCTCAAGACAAAAGCAAAAGGTTTATTTTATTGGGTATGATGAGAAAACAAAAGGATCCAAGCTACTCGACCGATAAGCAAAAAGGTTGTGGTAAGTCATGATGTACGATTTAATGAAGCAAGCGAGTGGGATTGGAATAACTCAACGGAGGTTATCATCAAAGATGGAGGATCATCAATAGCTACATCAACAATCATACCGACAAACTCCGAAACTACCGATGATGAAGATGAACCGCAACAACCAAAAATGTGAAGTTTGTAAGATTTGCATGATTCAACAAATGAGGTACATATTGTATGTCTTTTAGCGATTCCGAGAATATAAGTTTTGAAGAGGCTGGAGACAAGAAGTGGCAAACGCTATGGATGAGGAGATTAAAGCAATTGACCGCAACAACACATGGGAGTTAACGGAATTACCGAAAGGAAGTCAACTCATTGATGTGAAATGGGTGTTCAAAAGAAAGACGAATGCTCAAGGCGAAGTTAGAACGATACAAGGTGCAACTTGTTGCAAAGGGATATAAGCAAAAGGAGGGATCGATTATGACGAGGTATTTGCTCCGTTGTAAGAATGGAGACAATCCGATTGCTCTTTGTACAAGCGGCTTAATTTAAATGGCCGATATTTCAAATGGATGTCAAGTCGGCATTCTTGAATGGTGTGCTCAAGAAGAAGTCTACATCGAACAACCACCGGGTACATGAAAAATTGAGAGGAGAAGAAGGTGCTAAAATTGAAAAAGGCACTTTACGGGTTGAAGCAAGCACCTGGGCATGGAATACTCATGACGATACATACTTCAAGGAGAATAGGTTCAAACAATGTCCTTATGAACATGCCCTCTACGTGAAGAAGAATGGAGGTAATATGCTATTTGTTGCTCTATATATTGATGACCTCATTTTTATGGGAAACAATGGTGAGATGATACTAGATTTTAAAAGCAAAATGACACAAGAATTCGAGATGATAGATTTGGGTTTAATGAAGTTTTTCCTTGGTTTGGAGCTTAAACAAGAAAAGACAGGTATTTTTGTGTCACAGGAGGCATATGCAAAAGAAATTTTGAAGAAGTACAAGATGGCACATTGCAACCCGCTATCAACACCAATGGAACCAGGTGTAAAACTTTCAAATTTGATGGAGGAGAACGAGTCGACGCTAGTAAATACCGAGTTTGGTGGGAAGCCTCGCTATCTCACTTGCACAAGGCCCGACATTTTCGCTAAGTGTTGGCATTATAAGTCGGTTCATGGAGGAGCGGTTTATTCACATTGGAAGGCTTTAAAGCGAATCCTAGGGCACATTCAAGGAACGATGTCACTCGGGTTATTATATTAAAATATGGAAGATTACAATTTGATTGGGTATTCCGCCAGTGATTGGTGTGGAGACTTAGACGATCGGAAAAGTACATCGGGATATGTGTTCTTTATGGGTAACACGACGCTTACTTGGCTTTCAAAGAAGCAACTAATTGTGACACTCTCGACATGTGAAGCTAAATATGTGGCAGCATGTTGGTGTGTGTGTCATGCTATATGGCTCGTAAATTTGTTGGGTGAGTTAGAGCAACAACAACTCGGTGCAACTAAGATACGAGTTGATAATAAATCAGATTGAGTTGGCAAAGAACCCAGTGAATCATGAGAAGAGCAAAACATTGACATTAATTTTCATTTCATCCGAGATCATGTAAAGGAAGGAAGTTTGAAATTAGTGCAAGTGGCAAGTCGGGACCAAGTTGCGGATATCTTCACAAAACCGCTACCGATGGTACTCTTTGACAACTACAAGAAATTAATCGGCATGAAGGATGGCGTAAGCATTTAAGTTTACTGGGAGTTTTGTTGAATAAACTTAAATAAAATATCAAGAGTTATGTTATATGAAAGGTCAAGAGTCATGAAAGGTCAAGAGTTATGTTGTTTTAATGGGTTTAAATTAGTAGTTTTTCTTTTAGGAGAATGAAAGGTCAAGAGTCATTGGTGCTATTATTATATATTAATATTTTCAGTTTTTTAAAGGGTAGACTATAGCCTATAAATAGTTTGTAAGCTTTTGTTATAATGTGAGGAACAATTTCTCAGAACTGCGTGGGTTGGGGAATCTGCGACTTGGGAGTAAGCAACTCCTCGTTGCTAATAACCCGATATTATTTTTCTTTGTGAAACAAAATGAATGCTAATAGCTTCTCTCAATTCAAAATTTATGTAGGATGAACAAATGGCTTGGCTATGAGTTCGAGGGTCAAGTAGTGGTCTTGCATTGATGTGGAGAGAGCGGTGGACGTTGCAATACAATACTATTCAAAGCATCACATTGACTCCTTGATTCGGATGAAAATCAAAGCAACTTGAGATTTACAAGCTTCTATGGTCATGCGGACCCTAACCCGAGAAATAACTCGTGAGTGGCTCTTAGGGAGGACTGGTGGAGGAGGAGACTTTAACGCCATTTTAAACGATGCAAAAAAAGAAGGTCACGAGGAATGCGAGGGTTCATATGCAAGGCTTCAAGGATATCTTGACGAAATGGCTCTTGGTGATAAAAACCTAACAAAGGGTGGTTCACGGTTAAAAATAAAGAGGGTCGCAATATGATCAAAGGAAGGTGGAGTGTTCCTCATGTCAAGATGTGATTGAAAACTTTCCTTATATGGCTACTAGTGTAGTGAGACAAACAAAGTCCGACCATGATGCTTTTCTTGGACATGTGGGCGCAAACTAAAAGATCAACGAAAAGATCCAAGGTCGTGTTTTAAGTATGATGAAGTCAAGAAAGACAGGAGGCTAAGGAGATTATTAATAATGCGGAATAGGAGTGATTTGAACATCATTGAAAAAGTAGAGAGAGGAGATCGATGCTTTCGTGGCAACGCAAAAATATAGCAACTAAAAAAGAAACTGTAAGGTTCAATGGAATATCAACAAGGTTATTGATACCTCTCAAAGGGACCATAGTGCGGTTGCATTGAAGGAGGCCCATTTTAAAATGAATCACCTCTACGCAAAAGAAGAAAAATATTGGGCTCAAAGGCCCCGCATCAAATGGCTCAAGGAAGGCGATAGAAATAGCGCTACTTTCACATAAGGGCTACTAGCCGCTTAAAGAAGAACAACATTGCTAAGCTGAAAGACTCGAACGAGAGATGGGTGACTGAAACAAAAGACATTTGTAAAGTAGCGAGGGATTATTTTAGTAGTCTGTTTCATTCTAATGCCCCTTGTTATGGGGAGCACGATATGAGTTAACCAATGTGTTACCAAGGAGACCAACGATTGGCTCCCAAAAGATTTCACGGAGGGTGATATTATTCAAGCAATCAAACAAATGGACCCTAGGAAAGCTCCTGGGGTTGACGGCCTCTCGGGTAGCTTTTTCAAAAATAATTGGGAGATTGTGGGCAGTGAAATTATTTTGTTTTGTTTAGATGTTCTAAATGGGAACAAAGATATTTCTTGTCTAAGTGATACAATTATTATCCTTATCCCGAAACTTAAGGACCCGAGTGATATGAGTAACTTCTGCCCTATTAGTTTATGTAGGTTTATTTACAAGGTTATTTCTAAAGTGCTTGCTAACCGGCTTAAAGTTTCCTCCCTAGTTGCATTAGTCAAAATCAAGGCGTTTGTCCCGGGAGAATGATACATGACAATATTTTGATCACCCACGAAATAATGCACTATCTCCAAAGTTCAAAAAATGACTCTAATAAAGGTTTGGTCATTAAGCTCGATATGAGTAAAGGTTATGACCATGTGGAGTGGATTTTTGTTGAGGTGGTCATGAAGACGATGGAGTTCGAGGAAAACTAGATCAACAAAATCATGCGTTGCGTTTGGTCTGTGAGATACGTTGTTAAATACAACACCATTCTATCGGAGGTTATTATTCCCGAGAGTGGACTTCATCAAGGGGATCCCCTCTCCCTTTATCTTTTTATTCTTTTGCATGGAGGCATTCTTGAGGATGCTCATTCATGCGCAAAGTAATAATTGGTTGAGGGGTATTCGAGCCAGTATGAATGGCCCTCAGGTTAACCACCTATTTTTACCGATGATGCCCTCCTCGTTATTGAGGAATAAAAATGTGATGTTGATGCCCTTCTTAATATTCTTAGGAGTTTGCTAAGTTTTCTAGTCAAAAAATTAATTTTGACAAATCAATGATTCTTTTAGCCCTAATACCCTAGGGTGCAACGTCAACTATTTGGTGATTTACTTGGTATGAAGGTGGTGGACAAATTAGACAACTATCTTGGTTTACCTCTCCTAGTTGGCAAGAAGAAAACTTTGGCTTTCCAAGAGATTACTAATCGCTTTCTTGTAGGATAAATAGTGGTCAAAAGACTTTTATCCTTCTTGGTAAAGAAATCTTTATAAAACTGCTCTTTCAATCTCTTCCAACTTATTCTTTTTCGGTTTTTGGCTCCTAGGGGTGTTATAGAAGATATGCAAGCCAAGATTTGTAGGACGTTGTGGACGGAAAGGAGAGGGCAGTTTTAGATGATTCTTTCGTGGAAGAGAATTTTCCAACCAAAGGGCATGGAGGCGTGGCTTAAAGGACATTCGGCTCTTTAATTTGGCTCCCCTTGGAAGACAAGTGTGGAGGCTTATAACTTTCAAAGATACTTTATGTTACAAATTTTTGAGCACTAAGTATTTTCCCGAGGGCGACATTTTCCATCCCAAAAGAGTGGACAAATCTTCTTTTACTTGGTTGAGCATTGTTGAAGCGGCTAAAGTTATTAATGATGGTTTCGATTGGCAAAGTTGGCAATGGTGAATGCATTAATATTCATATCGATAATTGGGGTTGGAAGGTTTAAATGGTGATGCTTTAAACTCCAACATTATGAACCCTAAAGAGAAGGTTCGAAAGAGTTGTGGATTGAAAATAGTAGAAGATGGAACAATGAAAGGTGAAGGAAGTTATATGCGAAAGAATTAGGGGACCAAATTTGCAATTTATCGATTGGTGATGAAAGCCAAAGCGATCGAGTAGTGTGGCTCCACAAC
>NW_026291296.1:0-8093 GCF_025698545.1 Gossypium raimondii | reverse complement strand
AATGATGCGATCTTGGTTTAGTAGTTGAACCGAGTCTAGTTCCGATCGTAAACGTAGAAGTGTATTAGAAAAGAAGAAGAAAAATGTAATTAAGTTCAAAAAGGTAAGGTAGGTTCGTTCAAAGTAGGTTGCTTTAATTTGTCTTAAACCTATTTAAATGTGTTCTATTTAGTACGACTTTTAATGTGTGCGGACGGATTTAATGCTGTTGTTTAATGTGTCTTTAGTGCTTTAAAGTGCGAATTTAATATGTCTAATTGTTGACTTAATTCATGAATTAATGAACCACTTTAATGTGTCTTGTGGCTGCCGAATTTAATGTTAACTTAATTCATGTCCAAATTAATATGGCTAATTAATTTGTGATCTGAGTCATAAAGGCCCAATCCAAGTTCAAGAACGTGATGGGCTCAAATTGCCACAAGGCCCAATAACAAGATCAAAGGCCGACAAATGCGGTCCAAACTAAATGGGACCATTCAAGAGCTTGTTAGCAAGGCCTTAGATGCATACAGAGAACAAGAAAATCAAGATTCACTTTCTTGTTTTCAAGAAAATCAAGAAACCGAATCTTGGCCCAATTTTCTTGTTGAAGAGATTTCAAGAATCAAGAAAATCAAGATTTCAAATCTTGGAAATCTTGGTCCAAGAAACCAAATCTTTCAGCCAAAACGCATTGGATCTCCATTACGAGCGTCAACGACCCAATTTTGGTAGGAGATGGATCACGAGCCCAAATTCTTGAAGGCGAGGCCCAATAACCAAAATTTAGCCCAATCAAGAAATTTCTTCATACTTAGTTGAAAAATCAGGCCAAAATGTCAAAGGGCCCAATTTGTAAACATCTTACTTGTTTAATTTAATTTTTTAATCTTTAGGAGCATTACATGTAAAATTCTTAAAACAACCCATATAAGTGCATGGCGAATTTACCTTGTTATTTTATTAATTAGGTTTAATTTTTATTAGTTACTTGTGAGATTAGGATTTGTTGGAGGCCTATATAAGCATTGGCCAGCCACCCTTTGTAAAAATCATCTTATTATTATTTTCTATCAAATTTCGATTTGTTGAGTGCAGAATTTTCTTTGGGGTTTTCTCCAAGAATTCTCTCTTGAGTTTTCTTTAGAAGTTGTTTTAACAATCTTTTGATTGTGGAGCCATCTTCAACCTTCTTCTTGCCATCGATATTCTTTGGAGGGAGATTAGAGCCGTTTGAAGGAATTTGTGAATTCTTTCGGAATTCAAGGGTTCTTAGGACTTTTCTTTAATTCCTTGCTGTTCAATTTATTTTCTTTATTATTGCTTGTGCGATTCTTCTTCTAATTTTCTTTGCTGTTTTTGTTTGTGTTTCAGCCTTGATTAAACTCCAAGAACTCTTCGTTTAATCGATCCTTTTATTGGCAGCAACTATTCGATCCAAAATCCCCAAAATTTAGGGTTCTTGCCATTTTTTATTTCTTCTTGTTGGGTGAAATTAGGCTGCTGGAATTTGGGCATTCTTGGCGATTCAAGTTATTGATGATTAGCACTCTTTCTTTACTTCCAAATTCGTTCAATTTCATTAATTTCTTTCTTTTCTTTTGTCGCCCAAATCCCTAATTTTCTATTAAAGATCTGATTGATTTAATTCGTTGCTTTAGTGTTCTTGAACAGATTCGCTTGTGGAGAATTGATCTTGGAGTTCGATTTTGTCTTCTTGAACTATGAAAACATCTATTCATTCGTTCTTTGTGTCTTGCTGTTCATTTAATTGAATTTGGGGATTTAATTCCAGATCTGATTAGTTTAATCTTGTTCTTTGTTTTAATTTCAGATCTGTTCGCTTAGAGCTTTCGAGGAGTTTCTCGTGACTTGGCAACTCAATCTTGGTCCGCAGCCACCCGTATCATTTGGTATCAGATTTTGGGCGTTTTGGGTGTTCTTGGTTGATTTCTAAACTGATCTCTATTTTTAAAGCACAAACAGCAGTTTTACCCAGAAAAATTGTTCAAAAAATTCATTTGGGTGGGTAAACGTTGTCCAATTGATCTGGAATTTTACATACATATTTTTAGCACTGTGATTGAATATAAAAAAATTATTCCCGCAAAAAAATCAGTCAAAAAAGTCAAAAAATCAAAAAAGACGAAATTCAATAAAAAAATAAAAAAAAGATTCAGCGGGTTGAATTTGGTGCCAAAAATTTCCAGATCAAAAATTCAATATTTAAGGACATTCTAGATTTAATTTCGTGATTTTTAGAGATCGGGAACACCTCGAACGAAGTTGTCAAGTTACTCCGCAGTTTTTCGGGTTTTCTGGTTTTAGCAATTTTTATTGATTCTTAGCTGTAGGTTTTCATTTGTTTGCTTTTTATTCTTCTGTTACGTTATCTAACACCTTCTTGTTTCTTGTGTTAGTAGGATTTACACGTGCACAACTTCTTCCTCGGTGCAACACGAATCAATTGGTGTCTCGTCAGTTTTTGGCATCCTAGTGCAAATTAGGATTCTTTGGTAGTTTGGTTCATACTCTCTAATTGGTTGATATAAACTCTGATAAAGAACTCACAAGATTGAATTCTACCTCATTGAGAATTTGAATTTTCTTTTTGAGTGACTAACGGTGAGGTTTGCTAACTTTTATTTTTGAGTGTTGAGTGTTTATTTTTGCAGCTTTTTTGGGAAGATGTCTAAAGATGACCATAATGATACACTTATGGAAGTCCAACAACAGTTAGAAGGACACGCTGCTGCAATCACACAAATAAATGCTACCCTTCAAGCATTGAATACTACTTTGAATGAGGTACGAATGAATCAAGAACTTCAATATCGAGATCCAATCAGGGAAGATAGGAATAATCAGCCCCATAGGCGCGGCCCTCGACGTGTCCCTAGATTGGATGATGATTTTCATGATCGTGGACAACCTTCTTTGGCAAAACCGAAATTCACAATTCCCCAATTTCGTGGTAAAATGATCCCGACGCTTATTGTGAATGGGAATCTAAGATTGAACTCATGTTTCGGTATTATAAATGTCCGGATGATGAAAAGGTAGCGTTAGCAACACCGAATTTTCGATTATGCATTAAGTTGGTGGACTCAACTTGGGGTAAACCGCCATCGGAATTATGAAGGTGAGATTTCGACATGGGATGAGTTGAAATAGATTATGCGTAAAAGGTTTATTCCACCTCACTACTATAGAGAAATTAAAACAAAGTTGAGAAGACTTATCCAAGGTAGTAGGACGGTGGATGAATATTTTAAAGAGATGGAGATGCTCATTCAGAGAGCTAATGTGGAGGAAGATGAAGAAACAACTATGGTTCGATTCATTGATGGATTGAACAGGCTGATAGCTAATACATTAAGGCTACAAACTTACATTGATTTGGAAGAAGCAGTTCACAAAGCCATTGAGATCGAGCAACAATTAAAGGAACAAAGGTTTGGGTCCTTCTCTACTTCACAATATTATCGAGGTAACAATTCCAATTCTGATTTTAAGAGTTCAAAACCACCTTTTGTTACTAACAAGTCTTCTTTGAGTAATGGAAGTAAACAATCGATTGGAAGAAAGGGCTCGCTAAAACGCAAACACCTTCTAAGCATCCCAATTTAGGTGATTCGAAGCTGAAGAGGACTCGTGAGATTGAATGCTTTAGTGCAAAGGGCGTGGTCATTATAGTAGAGAATGCCCTAACACGAGATTACTTCTTCTAAAAGATAACGGTGAGTACACGTCCGACTCTGATAATACATATCCAGATATGCCAGAACTTGTGGATGACAGTGATAATGGCGACGAGTTGGTCGAACCACCAAAGGAAGGGACTTTGCTAACTTTCAATGCCTTGTAGTTCGTCGAACCCTTAACATTCGGATGAAAGATGATGATAGCCAAAGGGCCAATATTTTCCATTCTCGGTGTTTTATTAAAGGTAACTTATGTTCACTCATTATTGATAGTGGTAGTTGCTCAAATGTGGTGAGTAGCTATTTGGTTGATTCTTTAAAGTTACCTTGCACCAAACACCTAAGCCATATCACCTTCAAGTGGCTTAATGAATGTTCAAGTTAAAGTTACTGAAATAGTCCTTGGTCACTTTTAAACTCGGCAATTATGAGGATGAAGTATGGTGTGATGTAGTCCCAATGCATGCGGCACACTTGCTCCTTGGACGACCTTGGCAATTTGATCGTGATGTTACACACCAAGGTAAACTTAATCGATACTCCCTTGTATTTAAAGGTAAGAAATTCACTTTTGCTCCTTTAAATCCTACCGATGTATATAAAGATCAATTGAGGATGATAAAATTTTGTGAGGGGTAAGGAGAAAGAGCAAGTTCAAAAGACGAGAGAAAAGAGGCTAATAGTAGTGGAAAAGTCAAAATTTAAAAAGCCCAAAGGTGAGTGAACCTCTAGTGGTAAAATGAGCGGAAAAAATCTTTGGCAACAAAAAAGATGTGAAGAGAGCCCTACTTAATAAACACCTTGTATCCTTGTGAGGTTTAGGCAAAATTATTTATCTTTATCTAACATTAACGAAAATCTACCTAGTATGTTTCAATCTCTTTTGCAGGATTATGAGGATGTTTTTAGTGAGGCCCCTAAAGGTTTACCACCTTTACGAGGGATAGAACATCAAATTGACTTAGTACCCGGAGCTTCGATTCCTAATCGACCAGCCTAATGATGCAATCCCGAGGAGACAAAGGAATTCCAAAGGCAAGTTGAAGAGTTACTAGACAAAGGGTACATTCGTGAAAGCCTAAGCCCTTGTTTGTTCTCGTCCTATTGGTACCAAAGAAAGATGGTACGTATCGAATGTGTGTTGATTGCCCAATCAACAAAATAACGTAAAGTATCGACACCCAATTCCTAGACTTGATGATATGCTTGATGAATTACATGGTTCGATTATATTTACTAAAATTGATTTAAAAGCGGTTATCATCAAATTCGAATGAGGGAAGGGGATGAATGGAAAACAGCCTTTAAAACAAAATTTGGATTGTATGAATGGTTAGTTATGCCTTTCGGCCTTACTAATGCACCTAGCACATTTATGAGATTAATGAATCATGTTTTAAGGCTTCACTTGGGTAAATTTGTAGTGGTTTATTTTGATGATATTTTAATTTACTCAAAGACTTTAGATGATCATGTTTTCCATGTTCGAACGTTTTGGATATTCTACGAACTGAAAGATTATTTGCCAACCTTGATAAATGCACATTCTGTTGTGATAAACTAATATTCTTAGGTTTCATAGTTAGTGCTCAAGGTATTCATGTCGACGAGGACAAAGTCAAGGCAATTAAGGAGTGGCCGACTCTAAATCGAATCGAGGTGAGATCTTTCCATGGTTTAGCTAGTTTTTATAGACGATTTGTGAAAGATTTCTCTACTATTGCTGCCCCATTGACAGAGGTTATAAAGAAATCGTGGGTTTCAAATGGGTGAAACCCAAGAAAAGGCCTTTCAAACTCTAAAAGCTAAGTTATGTTCTGCCTTTGCTTAAATTACCGATTTTACTAAAACTTTTGAACTTGAGTGTGATGCTTCGAGAATTGGAATCGCGCTGCTTTTAATGCAAGATAAGCAACCTATTGCTTATTTTAGTGAGAAATTGAACGGTGCATGTAAATTACTCGACTTATGACAAAGAACTATTGGCATTAGTTCGTGCACTTTAAGTATGGCAACATTATTTGCTGCCTAATGAGTTTGTCATACATACGATCATGAGTCTCTTAAATGGTTAAAGGGACAAGGTAAGTTGAGTAAAAGACATGCCCGATGGGTAGAATTCATTGAAACATTTCCTTATGTGATACAATATAAAACAGTAAAGATAATGTAGTTGCAGATGCTTTGTCTCGACGATATGCTTTAATGACTACATTGAATGCTAAAGTCTTAGGGTTTGAACACATTAAAGAATTATATGATGTTGATACTGATTTCGCCATATCTATAAGAATTGTGGACATACTACTTTTGAAAAATTTTATCTTGTAGATGGCTTTCTTTTTTCGTATGAACAGGTTATGCATACCAAAGTGTTCCATGAGAGACTTATTGATTCATGAAGCCCACAAAGGAGGTTTAATGGGACATTTTGGAGTGGCCAAGACACTAGATATCTTGCACGAACACTTTCATTGGCCACATATGAAGAAGGATGTGGAAAAGGTATGTTCCAAGTGCATTACATGCAAACAAGCAAAATCTAAGGTAATGCCTCATGGCCTTTACACTCCTCTACCGATTCCTACTTCACCTTGGGTAGATTTATCCATGGATTTTATTTTAGGTTTGCCTCGAACAAAAAAGGAAGAGATAGTATATTTGTTGTTGTTGATGGTTTTCAAAGATGTCACATTTTATTCCTTGTCACAAAAGCAGATGATGCTCACATGTGGCGACTTATTCTTTAAAGAAGTGGTAAGACTTCATGGCATCCCTAAAACAATTGTTTCGATAGAGATGTCAAATTCCTTAGCCACTTTTGGAAGGTATTGTGGGTAAGCTTGGTACTAAATTGCTTTATTCTACTACATGTCACCCCAAACCTGATGGTCAAACCAAGTAGTTAATCGAATCTTAGGGACTCTATTACGAGCTATGGTGGAAAGAACATTAGAAATTGGGAAGAATGCCTACCATTCGTTGAATTTGCATATAATAGATCTATTCATTCTACAACCGGTTATTCCCATTTGAACTTGTTTATGGTTTTAACCCACTAACAAGATTTTGATCTTGCGCCATTACCTCTTGAACATGTTACTAATTTAGATGGCGAACGAAAGTCGAGTTGGTGAAATCTTACATGAGAAGGCTAGACAATGAATAGCCAAAACAAATGACGCCAACACCAACAAAGCAAACAAGGGCTAAACGGGTTGTACTAGAACCCGAGATTGGGTTTGGGTCCATTTGAGGAAAGAACGATTTCCTACAAAAAGGAAGACTAAGTTGGACCCAAGGGCGATGGGCCTTCCAAGTACTCGAGCGGATCAACGATAATGCCTATAAAATTAATCTACTTGGTGAGTACAATGTAAGTTCTACTTTTAATGTGGCTGACTTGTCCCCATTTGATTTTTCGATTCGAGGACTAATCTTTTGAGGAAGGGGAATGATACGAGTCATAAAGGCCCAATCCAAGTTCAAGAACGTGATGGGCTCAAATTGCCACAAGGCCCAATAACAAGATCAAAGGTCCGACAAATGCGGTCCAAACTAAATGGGACCATTCAAGAGCTTGTTAGCAAGGCCTTAGATGCATACACGAGAACAAGAAAATCAAGATTCACTTTCTTGTTTTCAAGAAAATCAAGAAACCGAATCTTGGCCCAATTTTGTGCTCAAGAGATTTCAAGAATCAAGAAAATCAAGATTTCAAATCTTGGAAATCTTGGTCCAAGAAACCAAATCTTTCACCAAAACGCATTGGATCTCCATTACGAGCGCAACGACCCAATTTTGGTAGGAGATGGATCACGAGCCCAAATTCTTGAAGGCGAGGCCCAATAACCAAAATTTAGCCCAATCAAGAAATTTCTTCATACTTAGTTGAAAAATCAGGCCAAAATGTCAAAGGCCCAATTTGTAAACATCTTACTTGTTTAATTTAATTTTTTAATCTTTAGGAGCATTACATGTAAAATTCGCCCAAAACAACCCATATAAGTGCATGGCCGAATTTACCTTGTTATTTTATTAATTAGGTTTAATTTTTATTAGTTACTTGTGAGATTAGGATTTGTTGGAGGCCTATATAAGCATTGGCCAGCCACCCTTTGTAAAAATCATCTTATTATTATTTTTCTATCAAATTTCGATTTGTTGAGTGCAAAATTTTCTTTGGGGTTTTCTCCAAGAATTCTCTCTTGAGTTTTCTTTAGAAGTTGTTTTAACAATCTTTTGATTGTGGGAGCCATCTTCAACCTTCTTCTTGCCATCGATATTCTTTGGAGGGAGATTAGAGCCGCTTGAAGGAATTTGTGAATTCTTTCGGAGTTCAAGGGTTCTTAGGACTTTTCTTTAATTCCTTGCTGTTCAATTTATTTTCTTTATTATTGCTTGTGC
>NW_026291295.1:0-19335 GCF_025698545.1 Gossypium raimondii | reverse complement strand
GCTCTTCTCTCAAAGCGCCTAAAGGACCCATTACTCGAGCTAGGGCCAAGAAGTTCAAGGATGCAATTTCAACCTTGGTGGATCGAGTTTGGGGTGAATCCAGTGTGGTTTACTTGAAAGCTCATGGGCTAGCAATATGAGCAAACCATGCATCCTACTTCAAGTTCATTCAGCTCAACCATAGTTCATTGAGCTCATCTTTAGCTCATTCACTTCGTCTTCGTTTTTCTCCTAGCTCAACTTAAGCTTATTTGCGTTTAAATATTTATTTTCTGGAATAATTATTTAAGTTGTTTGTTAAATTAGTTAAGCTAATTAATTAAGTTAAATCTGGTCAAATAATTAATAAGTGTTATTAAATATGTCCTAAACTCATACAAATCTTTGATTAGTTCACCGAATTTTATTAGCAGATTTTTACATTCATTTGCTGCCCATTTTAATGTGTTTAAAACATAATTAATTTGCTGATTTAAATTGGTGCAGAATTCTTCTTGGACGGCATGGGTGCATGCACCTTAGGTTCATTGCATTTGGCGATACATGCATGGTACCCCAAAGGAATGTTCAAGAATTTGCCAACTCCAAACATCTACATGCAGCCCATTTCAAGTGTTCACATGAGGGACTATTCAGTGATGGTGTTCACATATTTGACTCTCCAAAACCGACTTTTCACACTTGTGTGGCTGTTCAACAACTCTCTTTAATGTAGCTATTTTTCAGCCAACAATTGCCAAATTAATGAGTTATTTAAGGGCATGGCGAACCTAGTCATGGCCAATTAAATGACATGCATTCATCTCTACAAGGTTCATTTCCTTAATGTTTAAGTGCCTCTTGGAGATCTCATTCAGCTGAACCATACTAGTGAATTAATTCTGGAATGATCATGAATTTTCCTTAGCTATTAAGTGTGTCTATTCGGCTAGCCTAGGGATTACTATAAATATTTGTTTGATAATTTGTCAAAGGACTTTTGCCATTTTGATTATTGAATTAAGTATTTTGTGAGGAATTCTTCCTCAATTTTGTCCAAAGACTTAGTTGGCTTATCTACTAGTTAGTGGCGTCAACCTTTGTTCTTTGCATCCCGAACTTATCACTTTCACCCAAAGTGTGGCGTTCATTTGATACCGAGGTTCCTATCTTTGATAGATAGTGGGTCGAGGTCCTTTTACATTCGTTTTCATCCACCTTAAAGACATATAAGATTCGGGTCAACATTTTCCTTAGTGTTGGTTCATTCTTGTTTTAAGCTTTTCTTTCCATTTCACCTTAAACCAAAAATTCCATACCTTTAATATTTGTTTTCTTTCTTTCTTAGCCGAAATACCTTACCAACCAATTCCTTTTAACCTTAAATGAACCATAAACACCTTCATTGAATAAACATAACCTTTTGAATCAAGTCGAACGAAACTTCATCGTTAGAACGATCGGGCAACAAAAACGACTCGGAATCATCCACGAGGCCGGGGCGTATCATCACCCTTGGTGTGGCGTTCACAAATATACCGAAGGTTCCTATTTTGCTAAATAGAGGGTCTCAGTTTTATCTACCATCCTTTTCTTTTCTTTGAAACCTTTAAGCTCGGGTCCTTATTTGCTAATAAGGGTTCGTTCTTGTTTCATTGGAAACCATTTTATTCCCATTTTGCGTCCTAAGCCATTTAAAACCATTATAACTCATCTTATTGAATTTGAACTAAATCGACACTACCTAAATTTGATCGGGAACATAATATGACTCGTCACATCATCTAAACGAGCTCGTATCATGCACTAAGACTTCTTTTAACAACGAGCATTTCGCCTTCAACAGACAAACTCTATCTCATCTTCATTATCGGAAGGATTGTTAATCTCTTCTTCATTCTTGTCTATTTCCTCTTCCAATTCTATTTCACCATTAGGGAGTATCACCATTGTGTTGCGATTTGGGCATTGGCTCGCTATGTGCCCTCTCCTTGACACTTAAAACACTTAATATCGCGTGTTTGGGATTGAGTATTTTCAATGGCCTTACCTTTGCTAGATTCGCCACGACTTGTTGGACTTCATGGGCACCACAGTTTCTTTTGATTGATTCGTTGAAACATTCTTACTTGCCCTTGGTTCCACTTAGATGCATTCAAGAGGAATAACCACGTCGGCTCCTTTCATCTTGAGTTGCTTTTTCGACCTTGATCGTCATGTGAACCATATCGACGATCTCGTAGTGTTGCAACTCAACTATGTTGGCAATTTCACGGTTAAGCCGCTAAAATCGAGCCATAGTTGCCTCTCGATCTTCCTCCACATTCGCTCGAATCATGGCAACTTCCATCTCCTTGAAGTAATCTTCCACGCTTCTCGTCCCTTGTGTAAGATTTTGAAGTTTTGGTACAACTCCGATGGTAGTACGAAGGGATAAAAGCGTCATCGCATTCGACCTTCATCTCGATTCGTGTTTGGATAGGACGCCGCCATTTCGCTCTCGGCTAGTCGTAAGTTGGTCCCACCAAACCATTGCATAGTCAAAAACTCGATAGCGACCAACTTAACTTTCTTGGCCTCGAATAGTTATGGCATTCAAATATGAGCTCGATCTTTTCTCCCACTCGAGATAAGCTTGTGGTCCGATCGTCCTTGGAATGAAGGGATTGACAACTTAATGCTTTTCAAGTCATCATCGAACCTCTCTCGATTTCGTTGGCCTCGGTTGCGTAGGCCTCTTCATTGGACATTCACATTGGACCCTTGATCACTTTCGTGTTCAATCGGCTCGAAGATTCATCATGATACGATCTCGGTTTAGTAGTTGAACCCGAGTCGTTTAGTTCCGATCGTAAATGTAGAAGTGTATTAGAAAAGAAGAAGAAAATATAATTAAGTTCAAAGAGGTAAGGTAGGTTCGTTCAAAGTAGGTTGTGGAATTTGGTTTAAGTCTAAATGGTATGATTAGGTTGGTTGAGTTCGGTTTAGGAATAATTCAAGAATGGTCTTTAGTTTTGGTGCGATTTGGTATTCGAAAATGGTACGATATGGTATGGGATTTGTACGAAATGGTAATGGTTCAAAAGGTCAAGAAAGAACCAACACTAAAAAGAGTGTGATACGATCTCGGTTTAGTAGTTGAGTCCGAGTCGTTTGGTTCCCGATCGTAAACGAAGAAGTAGATTAGACGAGAAGGAGTTAGAATATATTTGTGTACAAAGAAGTAAGATAAGTTTGTGCAAAGTTGGATGTGGATTTGGTTTAAGTCGAAATGGTATGAATAGAATGGAAGAGTTCGGTTTAAGATAATTAAGAAATGGTATTTGGTTTTGTACGTTTTGGTATTTGGGAATTGGTACGAAATGGTATGGAATTGGTATGAAATGGTATGGTATTTGGTACAATTGGTAATGGTTCAAAGAGGTCAAGAATGAACCAACACTAAAGAAAAGTGTCGAATCAAACTTATAGGACCTAAATGAATTGGAAATGGTTGAAAAGGACCTTGACCCGATACTTAGGAAAGTATGAACCAAAGGTATCAAAGGTGAACGCCACACTGGGTTTAAGGAGTGATAAGTTCGGAAAAGACTCAAAAGATGCCACTAAAAGCTTAGATAAGTCTTACGGGTCTCGAACGAAATTTGAGAGAAAATGCCTCACAATTTTGGCAGAATTGCTAATTAAAATGTCAAAAGTCCTTTACAAAGTAAAATTTTAGCTATTTATAAGCAACACCTAAGCTAGCCGAATGGTCACTTACATTCCTTAAAAATTAAGCAAATGAATCACTTAAATGAACTAGCTAGATTCTCTGAACATGGAGCTCCATTAGACACCTTCTAGATGAAGCATTGGACTTAGAAAAACTTGGATGATGTATGGATAGCTAGGTTCGCCAATGGGCATAAATTAGCTCATTTATGTTGTAACTTTTGGTGAAAGGTGACCAGCAATTAAGAGGATAATGAGCAGCCAATTCAAGTGTGAAAGCTCAACGTTGAAGAGTCATGGAGGTGAACACATGGAACCGAAAAGCCAAGATGCATCCAAAAATGTGAAAGGAATTAATGGGCGCTTTGGAGTTGGAAACATTAGCTCCTTGGCGAATAGTCACCTAGGAATGTTGAATTCAGCTCACCAATTTGATGCATGTATCTCCGTGCAATGTATCTAACATGCATGCACCTTGCTAAAATGAATCTTCAAATTCGCTAACCTTGTTAAATGATCCCACATTCGACCAACCTATATAAATAAGAAGAACTAAAATTAATATGATATTTAGTGAACAAAATTAATATTAAAACCATGAAACATTAATTGGTCAACTATATCACTAAAATCAACTCATTAAATTTAAGCTTTAAAGCAACTTAAAATCATGTAATAAAACTTGACATATTAAAACATGCAACAAACATATTAATAAGCTGTAATAAACTAATTAAATCGACTTAAATAAATATTCAACTATTAAATTAATGTCTAGTTGATATTAAGTGAATTGAAAAGGTTTGACCGAAGTTGAGCTAATTTGAGCTCATTGAGCTGAAATGGAAGTTAATTCAGCTCGTATTAAAGTGCACGGATTGCTTTTTGAGTTGGTCCAAGCTTCCTCGATGTGACCAACCAAGATCTCGCCTCAAACTTTGTCAACTAAAGTCAACAGTCTCCTTGAATTGTTTAGCTCGTGATCGGTGATGGGACCTTGGGGCAACTCAACGGCTCCTTGTTCGAGCTAGGTAGGACTTGAGGCGTGGCAGTATCATCCTCCCTCTTCAAAGCGATTTGCCCTCAAATCGAATCGCATCAAAAGGGATAAATCGGAGACATTAAAACTTGCACTTATATTATACTCACCGGTAGATCAAGTCGATAAGAGTTCTCGTTGATTCGCTCCAAAACTTGAAAAGGTCCGCACCACGTGTAGTAGCTTTGACCTTCAGTGGAAAACGTTCCTTTCTCATGTGAACCCAAACCCAATCACCCGGTTCAAGATAACTCTTTACGACCCTTGTTAGCCTTCACGAGTATAACTTTTGGTTTTGCTTCAATGTTGGCTCGAACTTTCCGATGTAACTCCTTTACATATTCGCCTTTTTTCTAGCATCTCGCATGGATAAGTTGATCATTAAGCAAAGACACTAAATCTAAAGGAGTTAACGGGTTAAATCCATAAACGATTTCAAAAGGAGAGTGTTTGGTTCGAATGAACGGATCGGTTATACGCGAATTCAATATGCTAGACACTCTTCCCATGTCTTGAGATTTTTTCGTATGATGGCTCGTAACAAAGTTGATAGCACTGGTGACCACTTCCGCTTTGTCCATCCTGCTTGGGGTGGCAAGTGGTTGAAAATAGCAACTTAGTTCCGAGCTCTTCCCCAAAGCGATCTCCAAAATGGCTCAAAACTTAGATCTTGATCGAAACAATCGTCCTCTGGATGCCATGCAAAGCAACAATTTCCTTAAAGAAAAGATTAGCAATGTGAATGGCATCATCGGCTTTTGAACAAGAAATAAAATGAGACATTTTTGAGAAACGATCAACAACAACAAAAATAGAGTCCTTCCGTCTTAGTCCTAGGCAATCCAAGGACAAAATCCATAGAGATGTCCTCCCAAGGTGCGTCGGTATAGGGATTTGGCGATACAACCCGTGTGGCTTAATCTTGATTTGGCTTTCTTGCACGCCACACATCGCAAGACACACTGCTCGACGTCCCTTTTCATTTTAGCCAATAAAAATGCTCTTGAAGGGTTGCTAATGTTTTTCCAAGCAGAAATGGCCCATAAGGCCTCATATGCGCCTCATGTACTAATGGTCTCGTATCTGAACTCCAGCAAGACACATAATTTTCCTCTCTAAAAGAAATCATCACTCCTATAAAACTTATCAATAGCAACACTTTCACAAGCAACAAACATTTCTCCAAAATCATCATCGCCATGGATATAAATCTTTTAACAATGCAAAACCAAGCATTTTAGAATCCAAATACGACAAAATGGTATACCTTCTTGAAAGAGCATCACCCAGATATTTTTTTACCCTTTTATATTTAATGACATAGGAAATGACTCAAATACTCCACCCACTTAGCATGACGTTTGTTTAATTTGTGTTGTCCCTTAATGTGCTTTAACGCTTCATGATCCGAATGGATCACGAACTCCTTGGCCACAAATAATGTTGCCAAGTCTCGAGAGCGGATAAGTGCATACATCTCCTTGTCATAAACGGGTAGTTTAGCACAGCACCATTCAACTTTTCACTAAAGTAAGCGATCGGTCTCCGTCTTGAGTCAACACGCACCTATTCCAACACCGAGGCATTACACTCAATTTCAAATGTCTTAGAAAAATCAGCAATGCTAATAATGGAGCTTTAGTAAGACAATTTTAATAAGATTAAAAGAATTTTCTTGTTCTTCACCCCAATGAAAAGTCGAATTCTTCTTGATAGTGCTTGTCAACGTGCATACCAACGTGCTAAAGTTAGGTACAAATCGCCTATAGAAACTTGCTAGGCCATGGAAGCTTCGACTTGGCTTATGCTTTCGGTCTCGCCATTCTTGAATCGCCTTAATCTTTTCGCTATCTACTTCGAGGCCTCCGAGCTAACCACTTAAACCTAAAAGATAACTTTGTCGAACAAAATGTACACTTTTTAAGATTAGCATACAAAGTCTCTTTTCTAAGTACTTCTAAAACAACTGCAAAATGAATTACATGCTCATCCATCGATTTGCTATAAATGAGGATATCATCGAAATATACAAGCATAAAACTTACCAATGAAATTTCGTAAAACATAGTTCATAAGTCTCATAAAAGTGCTAGGGCGTTGGTTGTCGAATGGCATTACCAACCATTCATACAAACCATGTTTCGTTTTAAAAGCGATTTTCCACTCGTCACCTTCTCGCATACAAATCTGTGGTATCCGCTTTTGAGATCAATTTTCGAGAACAACTTTGCACCACTTAACTCATCGAGCATGTCATCCAAGCGCGGTATGGGATGCCTATACTTAATAGTTATTTTATTTACGACGACAATCGACACATAGCGCCATGCTCCGTCCTTCTTAGGCACCAACAAAACCGGCAGACATGGACTAAGGCTTTCGAATGTAGCCCTTTTCCATGAGTTCGTTAACTTGACGTTGAAGCTCTTTGGTCTCTTCAGGATTGGTTCAGTATGCTGGTCGGTTCGAAATAATGGCTCTAGGCACAAAATCAATTTGGTGCTCGATCCCACGAAGTGGTGGCAAGCCACTTGGCACTTCATCCAAAACGTCTTTGAAATCCGCAAGAGAGACAAACGAAGAAGGGGATCTTTGAATAAGTCGTTAGTATTAAACAAATTTTCCTTATACATAAGTACAAGGATCGGTTGTCTTGCCAAAAACGCTTTTCGAACATCACTTGCTTTTGCAAAGACATTCAATTTTTCAATCACTTTTTCTTTTTCATCTTTTGCTTTTCTCATTTTTTTTCATTCTCATTTTTGAATTTTCTTTCTTTTTTCATTTTCTTTTCTTTTGTATTTTCGCTCTTTCTTTTTCTCTCATTTGATCTACGAAATTTTTCACTTTTAGTTGATCCTCGTAAACTTGCTTTGGCGTCAATGGGGCTAAGGTTACATTTCTTCCCGATGTTTGAAAGAATATCGATTTGAGTAACCATCGTGCATGACTCGACGATCGAATTGCCATGGACGGCCCAATAACAAGTGACCGCTGCATTGGAACAACATCACATAGCACTTCATCGAATATTTCCCAATGGAAAAGGAGACTAGAACTTGCTTTGTCACTTTTAACTCTCCTCCATCGTTGAGCCATTGAAGTTTGTACGGGTTGGATGCTTGGTGGTCGGTAGATTTAATTTTTCCACCATGAGAGTGCTCGCCACGCTTCGTACAACTTCCTCCTTCGATGATGACGCTACATAGCTTTCCTTGTACTTGACAACGAGTATGGAAGATGTTCTCTCGTTGTTGTTCATCGTCAAGCTTTGGATGCTTAGACTTCTTTTAACAACGAGGAGTTCTCCATCAAGAGCGTGTTCAACTTCTTCCTCCTCCGATTCGATTTCTCCATTTGCACGAACCACCATGACGCTTGCGGTTGGGACATTGACTTGCAATATGGCCCCTTCCAAGGCACTTAAAACACTTAATATCTCTTGAACGATGAGCAAATGAATCGGTTACCTTACCATTGCTCGTATCGCCCATAGGTTTGTTTGCTTTGGTAGGCAACATTGGCTCTTTGGCACGGCTTGGTGGATTAGTTTTACTCGAACTTTGCCCCCATCTAGTGGTGCTTGGAGTAGGAAAACTTCGAGTGGTACTCTTTCGCTTGAGTTGCTTCTCCACCTTAATGGCCTTGTGTACCATGTCCACTATCTCAACATAATGTTGGAGTTCCACAATGTTAGCGATATCTCGGTTGAGACCAGCAAGGAATCGCGCCATCGTTGCTTCAGATCTTCTTGGACATCGGCTCGGATCATTGCGATCTCCATCTCTTTGAAATAATCCTCAACACTCTTTGAACCTTGAGTGAGATTTTGAAGCTTTTGATAGAGTTCCGATGGTAGTCGGAGGAGTGAAACGTCGTCTCATCACGGCCTTCATCTCGTACCGATATGAGCTCGCCCATGAAGATAGGTGCCGAATCCATGGAGTTGCCTTTAGGGCCAATTACTCGAGCACGTGCCAAGAAGTTCCAAGATGTCTGTAGCAAGCTATATTGCTCGATTGTGGAGTGATGGGTTGATTGCCCATAAAATGCCCAACTCAACTAGCTTGATTCGCACCATCCTACAAGCTGATTTTAGCTCGTGTCACTTAATTCAGCTCAATTCAAGACTTAATTAGTTCAAGGAGCTGATTATATTTATTTTGAATAAATTTAATTAGTTGTGTTAGTTAGAATCAGCTCAAAATCATTTAATTAAATAAATGTGTCTTAATCGACATTCTTAATTCAGCTTAATAAATATGTTTTATATTAATACATGCCTTTAATATGTCCATATTAAGTCATAAATTAAATGTGTTTAGTTTAATTACAAAGTTTTAATGTGTCTTGACTTAGACAAATTTATTAGTGGTCGCTAGTTAATTTGTCTTAGTTAAATTAATGTGCAGATTTTTAATATGTCCATGATGATTTCATGAGTATTAAACTTGTCTTAACCACATTTATTTGATGTTTTCAGCTAGCTTAATGGCAAAGGAAGCTCATAAAGAAGGAGTATGTATTTGGGCACATGCATGGATGCATTTAAAGTGCAGCTACCTTGTGTTTCCAACTGATTTTTTTTGTGTAGCTCAATGGACTTCAAGCTGATATTTTGAGCTTCTCCAGGGTCAATTTCGTGGAGAGCAATGGCCAAAAGGTGCTTCATAAATTCCAGCAACTAATTCACTTGGTGGCTACTCATATTCGACCAAAGAAGCATAATTCTTGAAGTTGTCCATTTCTCTTCTCCATAGCAGCAATTAAGCTATTTTAAAACATTAGTTGAATGTGAATTATCATCCTTAAAGGGCCACGAATCATCTCTTCTAGAAGGTTATTATTCAGATTTTTTTGTTGTTTATGAATGCATCTAGGAAATTGCTAGGAAGTTTCCTAAAGAAGCTTAAGGCTTAAGAATCGATTAGACTGTTCGCTACCTTAGTCCATCCTATAAATATGCCATGTAATTCACATTTTGGAGGTTAATGAACAATTTGATAGCTTTGCTAAATTGTGAGGTTGTTTTCAACTCTCGTTATTCTCCAAAACTTGTGAGACTTATCAAACTTCTTTGTGGCGTCAAACTTGTTTTTGTTTCTACCCGAACTTATCACTTTAATCCCAAAAGTGTATGCTCGATTCATACTAAGGTTCCTATCATTTTTGATAGCGGTCGAAGTTTTTATCCATTCAACCAACTATCCATCCACACCTTACCAACCTAAGCATTCTCCTAAGTTACGGGTTAACACATTCCTATTGTGTTAGTTTGACTTCGAATCCTTAGCCAAATTGCTTCCATTGTTTTCTGATTCATTTCCTAAACCAACAAACTCTTTTGAGCCTAAATAAACCTCTTTCTTCTAGCCTATTTTGTAAAGCCTCAATTTACTCCTAATTCACGATCAGGCAATCTTTACGACTCAATTCGATCTCGAGGTGAGGGCGTATCATCGGCCCAAGTGGATATTGGCCGTTCCCCATTCCTTATTCGGCTCGTAGTGAGTTGATCCCACCATATCATAGCGTAATCGGAGAATTCTATGGCCGCCAACTTCACCTTTTTGATCTCGGAATAATTATGACAATCAAAAACCAGTTCGATCTTCTTCTCCCATTCCAAGTAGGCTTCCGGATCAGATTTTCCTTGAAAGGATGGAATGGATAGTTTAATGTTTCTTAAGTCGTCATCCATGCGTCTTTGATTCCGATTACCTCGGTTCCGTTGACCTCTTCGTCCTTCACTTATGTTTGATCCTTGATCACTTTCGGCTTCATTCGGATCATATAGGTCGTCTTGATTGATTTCCAATTGGTCTCGCCTTCTTTGCGCCCTTGGGGTGTACGCTCGTTGATACCCCAATTCAACTCAATCCAATCGTTCGTTAATCGATTCTAACTCACCTCGGATCATGCATTGGATTTCTCGTAACAAGGCTTGTTGAGCCAATCCGGCACTCCACCTCCTCCGAGCACAATGTTTTGATTGGTTGCCTTCCACCTCCTTCCACCATATTTCGCTTCAGGACTTTGAGACATGAAAATAAAAAACCTCACAACAAAACCTTACGAATCTCTCGAAAAGAAAGAATAACACTCCACTCGTGTTTCACTCAAATTTTTTTTTGGCTTTTTCTTTTGATGTAACTCTCACGCCTTTTTCCACTCAATTTCCTCTCTTGATTTCGTAGTGACTCGTCGTGACCTTATCATAGTTCAATGGGTCGGCTTTAAATGGCTTTACAAGGGATTGATGTTAGGTTACGGGTAGGCTAAAAGAAACAAGAAAGGCTTTAGGCTAAGTGTGGCTTAGAAGATGAATAGAAGAGAATGCCAAACTTACAAACTCGAAACACTTTTTTTTTATATCGAAATTTTTTTTTCAATTGCGTGAAATTTCACTACGGGGGATATAAAAGAGTGTAGAATGAGATTTTGGAAAAGTTTCTATTGAAGTGTCTCCAGACTCTTTTTTTTTTACGGATCTTTCACGTTCTTTTTGTCTGCACCTAAACCGTATACAATTTTTTTCTTTCAATTTTTTTTTCTTTCGAATTTTTTTTTGTTTTTGTTTTTTTTTCAAAAAAATTTTTCGAACTTTTTTTACTTACCTATTTCAAAATGTCTTCGAATGCTCGTACTTCTCATTTTAACCAGCTCTGATACCAAATGATACGATCTCGATTTAGTAGTTGAGTCTGAGTCGTTTGGTTCCCGATCGTAAACGAAGAAGTAGATTAGACGAGAAGGAGTTAGAATATATTTGTGTACAAAGAAGTAAGATAAGTTTGTACAAAGTTGGATGTGGATTTGGTTTAAGTCGAAATGGTATGAATAGAATGGAAGAGTTCGGTTTAAGATAATTAAGAAATGGTATTTGGTTTTGGTACGTTTTGGTATTTGGGAATTGGTACGAAATGGTATGGAATTGGTACGAAATGGTATGGAATTGGTATGAAATGGTATGGTATTTGGTACGAATTGGTAATGGTTCAAAGAGGTCAAGAATGAACCAACACTAAAGAAAAGTGTCGACCCGAAACTTATAGGACCTAAATGAATTGGAAATGGTTGAAAAGGACCTTGACCCGATACTTAGGAAAGTATGAACCAAAGGTATCAAAGGTGAACGCCACACTCGGCTTTAAGGAGTGATAAGTTCGGAAAAGACTCGGAAAGACGCGACTAAAAGCTTAGATAATGATACGATCTCAGTTTAGTAGTTGAGTCCGAGTCGTTTGGTTCCCGATCGTAAACGAAGAAGTAGATTAGACGAGAAGGAGTTTGATACGACCACGCCTCGGGCACACTTTTGGACCAGCTCCTAAGCATTGCTTGCAAACCCATGCGAATGAATTAGTTCAATTTCTTCTCATTGAGCTCCATTTAGCTCGCTTCACTCACTGGAGCTCAAGTCAGCTCATTCGAGTTGAATTCAGCTCAACCTCAACCCAATGAGCTTATTTTTAGCTTTCTTTAGCTTGCATTTATTTTGCTTGAAATAAACCATTTAATTTATCTTCGGTGAATTAGTTGTTTATTTTAAGTTAATTAATTTGTTAAAATCTGGACAAATAATTAATTAAGTGTTTTAATTATATCTAAATTAAATATTTAATTAATTATGATGTTTTAAATATGTCCGAAATTGTTAATATGTATGGACAAATTTAATGTGCAAATTATTGAGTTCATATGTCGCTAATTTAATGTGTCTCAAGAGCATTTAACTTGTTGATGTTATTTGCTACTGTGTTCATGAATGGATTGGTGCAATGTATGGGAGTGCATGCACAATTGAGGTTCAATGGATGGCATTTAAAGGAGCACATGCATTTGGGACGTTCATGCAAGAGGGAGTTGCTAAAAGTTCATGTATTTGAAGATTCATGGATCATATTTATGGGGGAAAACACATGGGACGTTTCATGCATGATTCATGCATTTTCAAGATGACCATTCAAGTATTTTAGTCACATTAATGCCTCATTCAGCCAAGGGAGATGTAGGATCATTAAAGGGCTGCACATTCATGGAATTATGGAGATTCTTCAAGGCTAAGGATGCATGAATGCATCAAGTGAAGCATCGTGATGGTTCGGCCAATTCATGTACCATTTTCAAGCATGAACCGAATTTTAATGCTTTTGTGTGAACATGTTAAATACCTATGTGAACAGGATTTAAGTTAATGTGAACAACCTAGATGCGAATATCAATAGGCATTTTAGGCTTATAAAAGCTTACTTGTTTATTGTAAAGGTTACGAATTTGATTATTGAAAACTTGATTGAGAGGTATCCTCCTATCCTATTTAAATCGAGTCTCGTTCGACTAATCTAGCTCGCTAGTGGCGTCAACCACTCCTTGAACTTATCACCATTCGTGTGGCGTTCCCCACCTTTTTATACCTTTGGTTCTTACCTCAATATAGGTAACGGGTCAAGGTCCATCTTCGACTATCCATCAAATTCACCTTAAGCAACATAAGTCCCGGGTAATACTTCATATAGTATTGAATTGTTCTTGACTTGAGTTCACTTTACCATCTCCATTTTAACTTTAAAATTATAAACTTTATTTTTCTTGTAAAACCGAACCTAACATCAATCATCAAACTTCACCTATCCTTTGAACCTTTTTCCAACTTCCGCTTAAAGTTAATCAAAATCCATTTTTTCTCACCAAACGAATGACTCTTCTCGTCGACGATCGGGCAAACAAGTGACTCGACTCTACATCATCGAAATGGATCACATCGAGTTAGAATATATTTGTGTACAAAGAAGTAAGATAAGTTTGTGCAAAGTTGGATGTGGATTTGGTTTAAGTCGAAATGGTATGAATAGAATGGAAGAGTTGGTTTAAGATAATTAAGAAATGGTATTTGGTTTTGTATGCGTTTTGGTATTTGGGAATTGGTACGAAATGGTATGGAATTGGTATGAAATGGTATGGTATTTGGTACGAATTGGTAATGGTTCAAAGAGGTCAAGAGTGAACCAACACTAAAGAAGAGTGTTGACCCGAAACTTATAGGACCAAATTGAGTTGGAAATGGTGAATAAGGACCTTGACCCAATACTTAGGAAAGTATGAACCAAAGGTATCAAAGGTGAACGCCACACTCGGTTGGGGAGTGATAAGTTCGAAAGAAAGACTTGAAAGACGCCACTAGAAGCTAGATAAGTCCTACGGTTCTCGAACGAAATTTGAGAGAAAATGCCTCACAATTTTGGCAGCAATTCGCTAATTAAAAATGTCAAAAGTCCTTTACAAAGTAAAATTTCAGCTATTTATAAGCAACACCTAAGCTAGCCGAATGGTCACTTACATTCCTTAAAATTAAGCAAATGAATCACTTAAATGAACTAGCTAGATTCATTGAACATGGAGCTCCATTAGACACCTTCTAGATGAAGCATTGGACTTAGAAAATCTTGGATGATGCATGGATAGCTAGGTTCGCCAATGGGCATAAATTATCTCATTTATGTTGTAACTTTTGGCTGAAAGGTGACCAGCAATTAAGAGGATAATGAGCAGCCAATTCAAGTGTGAAAGCTCAACGTTGAAGAGTCATGGAGTGTGAACACATGGAACCGAAAAGCCAAGATGCATCCAAGCAAATGTGAAAGAAATTAATGGGCAGCTTTGGAGTTGGAAACATTAGCTCCCTTGGCCGAATAGTCACCTAGGAATGTTGAATTCAGCTCACCAATTTGATGCATGTATCTCCGGTGCAATGTATCTAACATGCATGCACCTTGCTGAAATGAATCTTCAAATTGCTAACCTTGTTAAATGATCCCACACATTCTGACCAACCTATATAAATAAGAAGAACTAAAATTAATATGATATTTAGTGAACAAAATTAATATTAAAACCATGAAACATTAATTCGGTCAACTATATCACTAAAATCAGCTCATTAAATTCTGACTTTTAAAGCAACTTAAAATCATGTAATAAAACTTGACATATTAAAAACATGCAACAAACATATTAATAAGCTGTAATAAACTAATTAAATCGACTTAAATAAATATTCAGCTATTAAATTAATGTCTAGTTGATATTAGTGAATTGAAAAGGTTTGCTGAAATTGAGCTAATTGAGCTCATTGAGCTGAAATGGAAGTTAATTCAGCTCGATTAAAGTGCACGGATTGCTTTTCGAGTTGGTCCAAGCTTCCTCGATGTGACCAACCAAGATCTCGCCCAAACTTTGTCAACTAAAGTCAAACAGCCTCCTTGAATTGTTTAGCTCGTGATCGGGTGATGGGACCTTGGGGCAACTCCAACGGCTCCTTGTTCGAGCTAGGTAGGACTTGAGGCGTAGTCAGACGATAAGTCTTACTGGTCTCGAACGAAATTTGAGAGAAAATGCCTCACAATTTTGGCAGCAATTCGCTAATTAAAATGTCAAAAGTTCTTTACAAAGTAAAATTTCAGCTATTTATAAGCAACACCTAAGCTAGCCGAATGGTCACTTACATTCCTTAAAAATTAAGCAAATGAATCACTTAAATGAACTAGCTAGATTCCTGAACATGGAGCTCCATTAGACACCTTCTAGATGAAGCATTGGACTTGGAAAACTTGGATGATGCATGGATAGCTAGGTTCGCCAATGGGCATAAATTATCTCATTTATGTTGTAACTTTTGGCTGAAAGGTGACCAGCAATTAAGAGGATAATGAGCAGCCAATTCAAGTGTGAAAGCTCAACGTTGAAGAGTCATGGAGTGTGAACACATGGAACCGAAAAGCCAAGATGCATCCAAGAATGTGAAAGAAATTAATGGGCAGCTTTGGAGTTGGAAACATTAGTCCCTTGGCGAATAGTCACCTAGGAATGTTGAATTCACTCACCAATTTGATGCATGTATCTCCGGTGCAATGTATCTAACATGCATGCACCTTGCTAAAATGAATCTTCAAATTCGCTAACCTTGTTAAATGATCCCACACATTGACCAACCTATATAAATAAGAAGAACTAAAATTAATATGATATTTAGCTGAACAAAATTAATATTAAAACCATGAAACATTAATTGGTCAACTATATCACTAAAATCAGCTCATTAAATTGACTTTAAAGCAACTTAAAATCATGTAATAAAACTTGACATATTAAAAACATGCAACAAACATATTAATAAGCTGTAATAAACTAATTAAATCGACTTAAATAAATATTCACTATTAAATTAATGTCTAGTTGATATTAAGTGAATTGAAAAGGTTTTGCTGAAATTGAGGAATTCGAGCTCATTGAGATGAAATGGAAGTTAATTCAGCTCGTATTAAAGTGCACGGATTGCTTTTCGAGTTGGTCCAAGCTTCCTCGATGTGACCAACCAAGATCTCGCCCCAAACTTTGTCAACTAAAGCAAACAGCCTCCTTGAATTGTTTAGCTCGTGATCGGGTGATGGGACCTTGGGGCAACTCCAAGCTCCTTGTTCGAGCTAGGTAGGACTTGAGGCGTGGTCGTATCGAGATAAGTCTTACTGGTCTCGAGCGAAATTTGAGAGAAAATGCCTCACAATTTTGGCAGCAATTCTCTAATTAAAATGTCAAAAGTTCTTTACAAAGTAAAATTTCAGCTATTTATAAGCAACACCTAAGCTATGAATGGTCACTTACATTCCTTAAAAATTAAGCAAATGAATCACTTAAATGAACTAGCTAGATTACTGAACATGGAGCTCCATTAGACACCTTCTAGATGAAGCATTGGACTTGGAAAAACTTGGATGATGCATGGATAGCTAGGTTCGCCAATGGGCATAAATTATCTCATTTATGTTGTAACTTTTGGCTGAAAGGTGACCAGCAATTAAGAGGATAATGAGCAGCCAATTCAAGTGTGAAAGCTCAACGTTGAAGAGTCATGGAGTGTGAACACATGGAACCGAAAAGCCAAGATGCATCCAGCAAATGTGAAAGAAATTAATGGGCAGCTTTGGAGTTGGAAACATTAGCTCCCTTGGCCGAATAGTCACCTAGGAATGTTGAATTCAGCTCACCAATTTGATGCATGTATCTCAGTGCAATGTATCTAACATGCATGCACCTTGCTAAAATGAATCTTCAAATTCGCTAACCTTGTTAAATGATCCCACACATTCGCCAACCTATATAAATAAGAAGAACTAAAATTAATATGATATTTAGCTGAACAAAATTAATATTAAAACCATGAAACATTAATTCGGTCAACTATATCACTAAAATCAGCTCATTAAATTCGGCAGCTTTAAAGCAACTTAAAATCATGTAATAAAACTTGACATATTAAAACATGCAACAAACATATTAATAAGCTGTAATAAACTAATTAAATCGACTTAAATAAATATTCAGCTATTAAATTAATGTCTAGTTGATATTATTGAATTGAAAAGGTTTGCTGAAATTGAGCAATTGAGCTCATTGAGCTGAAATGGAAGTTAATTCAGCTCGTATTAAAGTGCACGGATTGCTTTTCGAGTTGGTCCAAGCTTCCTCGATGTGACCAACCAAGATCTCGCCCAAACTTTGTCAACTAAAGCCAAAACAGCCTCCTTGAATTGTTTAGCTCGTGATCGGGTGATGGGACCTTGGGGCAACTCCAACGGCTCCTTGTTCGAGCTAGGTAGGACTTGAGGCGTGCGTGTCGAGATAAGTCTTACGGTCTCGAACAAAATTTGAGAGAAAATGCCTCACAATTTTGGCACAATTAGCTAATTAAAATGTCAAAAGTTCTTTACAAAGTAAAATTTCAGCTATTTATAAGCAACACCTAAGCTAGCCGAATGGTCACTTACATTCCTTAAAAATTAAGCAAATGAATCACTTAAATGAACTAGCTAGATTCTATGAACATGGAGCTCCATTAGACACCTTCTAGATGAAGCATTGGACTTAGAAAAACTTGGATGATGCATGGATAGCTAGGTTCGCCAATGGGCATAAATTATCTCATTTATGTTGTAACTTTTGGCTGAAAGGTGACCAGCAATTAAGAGGATAATGAGCAGCCAATTCAAGTGTGAAAGCTCAACGTTGAAGAGTCATGGAGTGTGAACACATGGAACCGAAAAGCCAAGATGCATCCACAAATGTGAAAGGAATTAATGGGTAGCTTTGGAGTTGGAAACATTAGCTCCCTTGGCCGAATAGTCACCTAGGAATGTTGAATTCAGCTCACCAATTTGATGCATGTATCTCCAGGTGCAATGTATCTAACATGCATGCACCTTGCTAAAATGAATCTTCAAATTCGGCTAACCTTGTTAAATGATCCCACACATTTGGCCAACCTATATAAATAAGAAGAACTAAAATTAATATGATATTTAGCTGAACAAAATTAATATTGAAACCATGAAACATTGATTCGGTCAACTATATCACTAAAATCAGCTCATTAAATTCAGAGACTTTAAAGCAACTTAAAATCATGTAATAAAACTTGACATATTAAAACATGCAACAAACATATTAATAAGCTGTAATAAACTAATTAAATTGACTTAAATAAATATTCAGCTATTAAATTAATGTCTAGTTGATATTAATTGAATTGAAAAGGTTTGAGCTGAAGTTGAGATAATTGAGCTCATTGAGCTGAAATGGAAGTTAATTCATCGTATTAAAGTGCACGGATTGCTTTTCGAGTTGGTCCAAGCTTCCTCGATGTGACCAACCAAGATCTCGCCCAAACTTTGTCAACTAAAGCAAAACACCTCTTTGAATTGTTTAGCTCGTGATTGGGTGATGGGACCTTGGGGCAACTCCAACGGCTCCTTGTTCGAGCTAGGTAGGACTTGAGGCGTGGCCGTATCAGAGTGTCGACCTGAAACTTATAGGACCTAAATGAATTGGAATTGGGGTGATAAGGACCTTGACCCAATACTTAGGAAAGTATGAACCAAAGGTATCAATGGTGAACGCCACACTCGGGTTGGGGAGTGATAAGTTCGAAAGAAAGACTCGGAAAGATGCCATTAGAAGCTAGATAAGTCTTACGGGTCTCGAACGAAATTTGAGAGAAAATGCCTCACAAATTTGGCAGCAATTCGTTACTTAAAATGTCAAAAGTCCTTTACAAAGTGAAGTTTTCAGCTATTTATAGGTAGCAATTAAACTAGACGAATAGTCACATACAACCCTTAAGAATTAAGCAAAATGAACCAATTAATTGAGCTGATCAGATTCGGCTGAATGGGAGCTCCAATGGTCAGCTTCTAGATGGATAATTGAACCTTGAACAACTTGGATGGTGCATGGATGAGCTAGGTTCGGCCAATGAGCATAAATAGGCTCATTTAAGTTGAATCTTTTGGCTGAAAAGTGACCAGCAATAAAGGTGAACGTGAATAGCCAAAATAAGTGTGAAAAGTCAGCTTTGAAGAGTCCTTGAGTGTGAACATTATGAACCGAACAGCCAAGAGTGTGAACTTCATGTGTGAACGGCATTATGCTGGTTCTTGAATCATTTAAAATCAGATGAACATTCTTCATGCATGTAACGCCATATTCATTGAACCTATGGTTCATGCACCTAACAAATGCTTCCATCCACATTGCCAACCTACACAACA
>NW_026291294.1:0-38012 GCF_025698545.1 Gossypium raimondii | reverse complement strand
TTCCTAGATGCATTCATAAACAACAAAAAATCTGAATAATAACCTTCTAGAAGAGATGATTCGGCTGGCCCTTTAAGGATGATAATTCACATTCAACTAATGTTTTAAAATAGCTTAATTGCTGCTATGGAGAAGAGAAATGGACAACTTCAAGAATTATGCTTCTTTGGTCAATATGAGTAGCCACCAAGTGAATTAGTTGCTGGAATTTATGAAGCACCTTTTGGCCATTGCTCTCCACGAAATTGACCCTTGGAGAAGCTCAAAATATCAGCTTGAAGTCCATTGAGCTACACAAAAAAATCAGTGGAAACACAAGGTAGCTGCACTTTAAATGCCGTCCATGCATGTGCCCAAATACATACTCCTTCTTTATGAGCTTCCTTTGCCATTAAGCTAGCTGAAAACATCAAATAAATGTGGTTAAGACAAGTTTAATACTCATGAAATCATCACTGGACATATTAAAATCTGCACATTAATTTAACTAAGACAAATTAACTAGCAGCCACTAATAAATTTGTCTAAGTCAAGACACATTAAAACTTTGTAATTAAACTAAACACATTTAATTTATGACTTAATATGGACATATTAAAGGCATGTATTAATATAAAACATATTTATTGCTGAATTAAGAATGTCCAGATTAAGACACATTTATTTAATTAAATGATTTTGAGCTGATTCTAACTAACACAACTAATTAAATTTATTCAAAATAAATATAATCAGCTCCTTGAACTAATTATGTCGAATTGAGCTGAATTGTCGACACGAGCTAAAATCAGCTTGTAGGATGGTGCGAATCAAGCTAGTTGAGTGGGCATTTTATGGGCAATCAACCCATCACTCCACAATCGAGCAATATAGCTTGCTACAATCTTGGAACTTCTTGGCACGTGCTCGAGTAATTGGCCCTAAAGGCAACTCCATGGATTCGCACCTATCTTCATGGGCGAGCTCATATCCCGAGATGAAGGCCGTGATGAGACGACGTTTCACTCCCTCCGACTACCATCGGGAACTCTATCAAAAGCTTCAAAATCTCACTCAAGGTTCAAAGAGTGTTGAGGATTATTTCAAAGAGATGGAGATCGCAATGATCCGAGCCGATGTCCAAGAAGATCGCAACAACGATGGCGCGATTCCTTGTCGGTCTCAACCGAGATATCGCTAACATTGTGGAACTCCAACATTATGTTGAGATAGTGGACATGGTACACAAGGCCATTAAGGTGGAGAAGCAACTCAAGCGAAAGAGTACCACTCAAGTTTTCCTACTCCAAGCACCACTAGATGGGGGCAAAGTTCGAGTAAAACTAATCCACCAAGCCGGCTAAAGAGCCAATGTTGCCTACCAAAGCAAACAAACCTATGGGCGATACGAGCAATGGTAAGGTAACCGATTCATTTGCTCATCGCTCAAGAGATATTAAGTGTTTTAAGTGCCTTGGAAGGGCCATATTGCAAGTCAATGTCCCAACCGCAACGTCATGGTGGTTCGTGCAAATGGAGAAATCGAATCGGAGGAGGAAGAAGTTGAACACGCTCTTGATGGAGAACTCCTCGTTGTTAAAAGAAGTCTAAGCATCCAAAGCTTCGACGATGAACAACAACGAGAGAACATCTTCCATACTCGTTGTCAAGTACAAGGAAAGCTATGTAGCGCATCATCGAAGGAGGAAGTTGTACTAACGTGGCGAGCACTCTCATGGTGGAAAAATTAAATCTACCGACCACCAAGCATCCAACCCGCACAAACTTCAATGGCTCAACGATGGAGGAGAGTTAAAAGTGACAAAGCAAGTTCTAGTCTCCTTTTCCATTGGGAAATATTCATGAAGTGCTATGTGATGTTGTTCCAATGCACGCGGTCACTTGTTATTGGGCCGCCCATGGCAATTCGATCGTCGAGTCATGCACGATGGTTACTCAAATCGATATTCTTTCAAACATCGGGAAGAAATGTAACCTTAGCCCCATTGACGCCAAAGCAAGTTTACGAGGATCAACTAAAGTGAAAAATTTCGAGATCAAATGAGAGAAAAGAAAAGAGCGAAAATACAAAAGAAAAGAAAATGAAAAAAGAAAGAAAATTCAAAAATGAGAATGAAAAAATGAGAAAAGCAAAAGACGAAAAGAAAAAGTGATTGAAAAATTGAATGTCTTTGCAAAAGCAAGTGATGTTCAAAAGCGTTTTTGGCAAGACAACCGATCCTTGTACTTATGTATAAGGAAAATTTGTTTAATACTAACGACTTATTCAAAGATCCCCTTCTTCTGCTTTTGCTCTCTTGCGGATTTCAAAGACGTTTTCCGGATGAAGTGCCAAGTGGTTTGCCACCACTTCGTGGATCGAGCACCAAATTGATTTTGTGCCTAGAGCCATTATTTCGAACCGACCAGCATACTTGAACCAATCTCAAGAGACCAAAGAGCTTCAACGTCAAGTTAACGAACTCATGGAAAAGGGCTACATTCGAGAAAGCCTTAGTCCATGTGCTGCACGTTTTGTTGGTGCCTAAGAAGGACGGAACGTGGCGCATGTGTGTCGATTGTCGCTACCGTAAATAAAATAACTATTAAGTATAGGCATCCCATACCGCGCTTGGATGACATGCTCGATGAGTTAAGTGGTGCAAAGTTGTTCTCAAAATTGATCTCAAAAGCGGATACCACCGATTTGTATGCGAGAAGGTGACGAGTGGAAAATCGCTTTAAAACGAAACATGGTTTGTATGAATGGTTGGTAATGCCATTCGCTTAACCAACGCCCTAGCACTTTTATGAGACTTATGAACTATGTTTTACGAAATTTCATTGGTAAGTTTTATGCTTGTATATTTCGATGATATCCTCATTTATAGCAAATCGATGGATGAGCATGTAATTCATTTGCAGCTGTTTTAGAAGTACTTAGAAAAGAGACTTTGTATGCTAATCTTAAAAGTGTACATTTTGTTCGACAAAGTTATCTTTTAGGTTTCGTGGTTAGCTTCGGAGGCCTCAAGTAGATAGCGAAAAGATTAAGGCGATTCAAGAATGGCCGAGACCCATTGCATAAGCCAAGTGAAGCTTCCATGGCCTAGCAAGTTTCTATAGGCGATTTGTACCTAACTTTAGCACGTTAGTCTGCACCGCTGACAAGCACTATCAAGAAGAATTCGACTTTTCATTGGGGTGAAGAACAAGAAAATTCTTTTAATCTTATTAAAATTGTCTTACTAAAGCTCCATTATTAGCATTGCCTGATTTTTCTAAGACATTTGAAATTGAGTGTAATGCCTCGGTGTTGGAATAGGTGCCGTGTTGACTCAAGACGGAGACCGATCGCTACTTTAGTGAAAAGTTGAATGGTGCTGTAAACTACCCGCTTATGACAAGGAGATGTATGCACTTATCCGCGCTCTCGAGACTTGGCAACATTATTTGTGGCCAAAGGAGTTCGTGATCCATTCGGATCATGAAGCGTTAAAGCACATTAAGGGACAACACAAATTAAACAAACGTCATGCTAAGTGGGTGGAGTATTTGGAGTCATTTCCTATGTCATTAAATATAAAAGGGTAAAAAAATATCGAGTGATGCTCTTTCAAGAAGGTATACCATTTTGTCGATTTGGATTCTAAAATGCTTGGTTTTGCATTGTTAAAAGATTTATATCCCTGATGATGATTTTGGAGAAATGTTTGTTGCTTGTGAAAGTGTTGCTATTGATAAGTTTTATAGGAGTGATGATTTCTTTTAGAGAAGGAAAATTATGTGTGCCAGGAGTTCGTACGAGACCATTAGTACATGAGGCGATAGTGAGGCCTTATGGGCCATTTCGCTTGGAAAAACATTAGCAACCCTTCAAGAGCATTTTTATTGGCTGAAAATGAAAAGGGACGTCGAACGAGTGTGTGCGCGATGTGTGACGTGCAAGAAGGCCAAATCCAAGATTAAGCCACACGGGTTGTATACGCCAAATCCCTATACCCGACGCACCTTGGGAGGACATCTCTATGGATTTTGTCCTTGGATTGCCTAGGACTAAGACGGGGAAGGACTCTATTTTTGTTGTTGTTGATCGTTTCTCAAAAATGTCTCATTTTATTTCTTGTTCAAAAACTGATGATGCCATTCACATTGCTAATCTTTTCTTTAAGGAAATTGTTCGCTTGCATGGCATCCCGAGGACGATTGTTTCGATCAAGATGCAAGTTTTGAGCCATTTTGGAGATCGCTTGGGGAAAGCTCGGAACTAAGTTGCTATTTTCAACCACTTGCCACCCCAAACAGATGGACAAACGGAAGTGGTCAACCGAGTGCTATCAACTTTGTTACGAGCCATCATACTGAAAAATCTCAAGACATGGGAAGAGTGTCACCGATATTGAATTCCGATAACCGATCCGTTCATTCGCAACCAAACACTCTCCTTTTGAAATCGTTTATGGATTTAACCGTTAACTCCTTTAGATTTAGTGTCTTTGCTTAATGATCAACTTATCCATGCAGATGCTAGAAAAAGGCCGAATATGTAAAGGAGTTACATCGGAAAGTTCGAGCCAACATTGAAGCAAAACCAAAAGTTATACTCGAAGGCGTAACAAGGGTCGAAAAGAGTTATCTTCGAACCGGTGATTGGGTTTGGGTTCACATGAGAAAGGAACGCTTTCCCAACGAAGGTCAAAGCTACTACCACGTGGTGACGGACCTTTTCAAGTTTTGGAGCGAATCAACGAGAACTCTTATCGACTTGATCTACCGGTGAGTATAATATAAGTGCAAGTTTTAATGTCTCCGATTTATCCCTTTGATGCGATTCGATTTGAGGGCAAATCGCTTTGAAGAGGGGAGGATGATACGCCACGCCTCAAGTCCTACCTAGCTCGAACAAGGAGCCGTTGGAGTTGCCCCAAGGTCCCATCACCCGATCACGAGCTAAACAATTCAAGGAGACTGTTTGACTTTAGTTGACAAAGTTTGAGGCGAGATCTTGGTTGGTCACATCGAGGAAGCTTGGACCAACTCAAAAGCAATCCGTGCACTTTAATACGAGCTGAATTAACTTCCATTTCAGCTCAATGAGCTCAAATTAGCTCAACTTCGGTCAAACCTTTTCAATTCACTTAATATCAACTAGACATTAATTTAATAGTTGAATATTTATTTAAGTCGATTTAATTAGTTTATTACAGCTTATTAATATGTTTGTTGCATGTTTTAATATGTCAAGTTTTATTACATGATTTTAAGTTGCTTTAAAGTCAATTTAATGAGTTGATTTTAGTGATATAGTTGACCGAATTAATGTTTCATGGTTTTAATATTAATTTTGTTCACTAAATATCATATTAATTTTAGTTCTTCTTATTTATATAGGTTGGTCAATTGTGGGATCATTTAACAAGGTTAGCGAATTTGAAGATTCATTTTAGCAAGGTGCATGCATGTTAGATACATTGCACCGGAGATACATGCATCAAATTGGTGAGCTGAATTCAACATTCCTAGGTGACTATTCGCCAAGGAGCTAATGTTTCCAACTCCAAAGCTGCCCATTAATTCCTTTCACATTTGCTGGATGCATCTTGGCTTTTCGGTTCCATGTGTTCACACTCCATGACTCTTCAACGTTGAGCTTTCACACTTGAATTGGCTGCTCATTATCCTCTTAATTGCTGGTCACCTTTCACCAAAAGTTACAACATAAATGAGCTAATTTATGCCCATTGGCCGAACCTAGCTATCCATACATCATCCAAGTTTTTCTAAGTCCAATGCTTCATCTAGAAGGTGTCTAATGGAGCTCCATGTTCAATTGAATCTAGCTAGTTCATTTAAGTGATTCATTTGCTTAATTTTTAAGGAATGTAAGTGACCATTCGCTAGCTTAGGTGTTGCTTATAAATAGCTAAAATTTTACTTTGTAAAGGACTTTTGACATTTTTAATTAGCTAATTGCTGCCAAAATTGTGAGGCATTTTCTCTCAAATTTCGTTCGAGACCCGTAAGACTTATCTAAGCTTTTAGTGGCATCTTTTCGAGTCTTTTCCGAACTTATCACTCCTTAAACCCGAGTGTGGCGTTCACCTTTGATACCTTTGGTTCATACTTTCCTAAGTATCGGGTCAAGGTCCTTTTCAACCATTTCCAATTCATTTAGGTCCTATAAGTTTGGTCGACACTTTTCTTTAGTGTTGGTTCATTCTTGACCTCTTTGAACCATTACCAATTGTACCAAATACCATACCATTTCATACCAATTCCATACCATTTCGTACCAATTCCCAAATACCAAAACGTACAAAACCAAATACCATTTCTTAATTATCTTAAACCGAACTCTTCCATTCTATTCATACCATTTCGACTTAAACCAAATCCACATCCAACTTTGCACAAACTTATCTTACTTCTTTGTACACAAATATATTCTAACTCCTTCTCGCTAATCTACTTCTTCGCATTTATCGGAACCAAACGACTGGACTCAACTACTAAACCGAGATCGATCACACTCTTTTAGTGTTGGTTCTTTCTTGACCTTTTGAACCATTACCATTTCGTACCAAATCCCATACCATATCGTACCATTTTCGAATACCAAATCGCACCAAAACTAAAGACCATTCTTGAATTATTCCTAAACCGAACTCAACCAACCTAATCATACCATTTAGACTTAAACCAAATTCCACAACCTACTTTGAACGAACCTACCTTACCTCTTTGAACTTAATTATATTTTCTTCTTCTTTCTAATACACTTCTACATTTACGATCGGAACTAAACGACTCGGGTTCAACTACTAAACCGAGATCGTATCATGATGAATCTTCCGAGCCGATTGAACACGAAAGTGATCAAGGGTCCAATGTGAATGTCAATGAAGAGGCCTACGCAACCGAGGCCAACGAAATCGAGAGAGGTTCGATGATGACTTGAAAAGCATTAAGTTGTCAATCCCTTCATTCCAAGGACGATCGGACCCTGAAGCTTATCTCGAGTGGGAGAAAAAGATCGAGCTCATATTTGAATGCCATAACTATTCTGAGGCCAAGAAAGTTAAGTTGGCTGCTATCGAGTTTTTTGACTATGCAATGGTTTGGTGGGACCAACTTACGACTAGCCGGAGACGAAATGGCGGCGTCCTATCCAAACACGATCGAGATGAAGGTCAGAATGCGATGACGTTTTATCCTTCGTACTACCATCGGAGTTGTACCAAAACTTCAAAATCTTACACAAGGGACGAAGCGTGGAAGATTACTTCAAGGAGATGGAAGTTGCCATGATTCGAGCGAATGTGGAGGAAGATCGAGAGGCAACTATGGCTCGATTTTTAGCCGGGCTTAACCGTGAAATTGCCAACATAGTTGAGTTGCAACACTACGTAGAGATCGTCGATATGGTTCACATGACGATCAAGGTCGAAAAAGCAACTCAAGATGAAAGGAGCCGTACGTGGTTATTCCTCTTCGAATGCATCTAAGTGGAACCAAGGGGCAAGTAAGAATGTTTCAACGAATCAATCAAAAGAAACTGTGGTGCCCATGAAGTCCAACAAGTCTGTGGCCGAATCTAGCAAAGGTAAGGCCATTGAAAATACTCAATCCCAAACACGCGATATTAAGTGTTTTAAGTGTCAAGGAGAGGGCACATAGCGAGCCAATGCCCAAATCGCAACACAATGGTGATACTCCCTAATGGTGAAATAGAATTGGAAGAGGAAATAGACAAGAATGAAGAAGAGATTAACAATCCTTCCGATAATGAAGATGAGATAGAGTTTGTGTTGAAGGCGAAATGCTCGTTGTTAAAAGAAGTCTTAGTGCATGATACGAGCTCGTTTGATGATGTGACGAGTCATATTATGTTCCCGATCAAATTTAGGTAGTGTCGATTTAGTTCAAATTCAATAAGATGAGTTATAATGGTTTTAAATGGCTTAGGGCGCAAAATGGGAATAAAATGGTTTCAATGAAACAAGAACGAACCCTTATTAGCAAATAAGGACCCGAGCTTAAAGGTTTCAAAGAAAAGAAAAGGATGGTAGATAAACTGAGACCCTCTATTTAGCAAAATAGGAACCTTCGATATATTTGTGAACGCACACCAAGGGTGATGATACTGACCTACCGTGGATGATTCCGAGTCGTTTTGTTGCCCGATCGTTCTAACGATGAAGTTTCGTTCGACTTGATTCAAAAGGTTATGTTTATTCAATGAAGGTGTTTATGGTTCATTTAAGGTTAAAAGGAATTGGTTGGTAAGGTATTTCGCTAAGAAAGAAAGAAAACAAATATTAAAGGTATGGAATTTTTGGTTTAAGGTGAAATGGAAAGAAAAGCTTAAAACAAGAATGAACCAACACTAAGGAAAATGTTGACCCGAATCTTATATGTCTTTAAGGTGGATGAAAAGCGAATGTAAAAGGACCTCGACCCACTATCTATCAAAGATAGGAACCTCGGTATCAAATGAACGCATACACTTTGGGTGAAAGTGATAAGTTAGGGATGCAAAGAACAAAGGTTGACGCCACTAACTAGTAGATAAGCCAACTAAGTCTTTGGACAAAATTGAGGAAGAATTCCTCACAAAATACTTAATTCAATAATCAAAATGGCAAAAGTCCTTTGACAAATTATCAAACAAATATTTATAGTAATCCCTAGGCTAGCTAGAATAGACACACTTAATAGCTAAGGAAAATTCATGATCATTCCGAATTAATTCACTAGTATGGTTCATTGAATGAGATCTCCAAGAGGCACTTAAACATTAAGGAAATGAACCTTGTAGAGATGAATGCACCGTCATTTAATTGGCCATGACTAGGTTCGCCATGCCCTTAAATAACTCATTAATTTGGCAATTGTTGGCTGAAAAATAGCTACATTAAAGAGAGTTGTTGAACAGCCACACAAGTGTGAAAAGTCGGTTTGGAGAGTCAAATATGTGTGAACACCATCATTGAATAGTCCCTCATGTGAACACTTGAAATGGGCTGCATGTAGATGTTTGGAGTTGGCAAATTCAATGAACATTCCTTTGGGGTACCATGCATGTATCGGCCAAATGCAATGAACCTAAGGTGCATGCACCCATGCCGTCCAAGAAGAATTCCTGCACCAATTTAAATCAGCAAATTAATTATGTTTTAAACACATTAAAATGGGCAGCAAATGAATGTAAAAATCTGCTAATAAAATTCGGTGAACTAATCAAAGATTTGTATGAGTTTAGGACATATTTAATAACACTTATTAATTATTTGACCAGTATTTAACTTAATTAATTAGCTTAACTAATTTAACAAACAACTTAAATAATTATTCCAGCAAAATAAATATTTAAACGCAAATAAGCTTAAGTTGAGCTAGGAGAAAAGCGAAGACGAGCTGAATGAGCTAAAGATGAGCTCAATGAACTATGGTTGAGCTGAATGAACTTGAAGTAGGATGCATGGTTTGCTCATATTGCTAGCCCATGAGCTTTCAAGTAAACCACTCTGGATTCACCCCAAACTCGATCCACCAAGGTTGAAATTGCATCCTTGAACTTCTTGGCCCTAGCTCGAGTAATGGGTCCTTTGGGCGTTTGAGAGAAGAGCCATTATCACTAGGTAGCTCATGGATCATGTCGCATCGGTGATAAGTTCGAAACAAAGTCGATTGACGCCACTCGTAAAGATAAGTCAATTGAGCTTTGAAGAATAAAGAGTGAATTGCCTCACTAAAATGATATTTCATTCGAAATTAGTCAAAAGTCCTTTTACAAGAAATTCATCAACTATTTATAGTTTAAGTGCGTAAGAATGGACAATTTCAAATCTTAAAAACTAAGTAAACATTGAACTAATCTTGAGCTAAAATTCATGAATGGTCTTGAATCAATGTTCGGCTGAATTTAGACCAAGGAAGAGCTTTCAACGAACTTGGAAAATTGGCAGCAGCTACATTCGGCCAATGGAGTTTAATAAGGTCATTCATGAAGCAACTCTTGCTGAAAAATTACCAGCAATAATTAGCAACTTGAACAGCCATTTGGAAGTGTGAATGGACGGTTTTGAAAGGCCATAAGGTGTGAACATGGCTGGACACGGTGTGAACATCTTAATGCCTCCTTGAGAATAGAATCGGCCATGACTTGGGGTGATGAATTGGCTGAATAGTTGCTTTGAAAAATGACCAAATTAATTCAGCTTCAATGCTTGAAATGTACCAGCTGCACATGCATGTTCTCATTCATTGAATCTTCATGCATGAATCTTCCCAATGAATCTCCTAATTCGGCTGCACCTACAATAAAACACATGAACTTAATTAGTTCAAAACAAATTCAGCTGAACTAATTAAAGTATAATGTGAACATCCTAAATAACATTGAGACAACTTAAATATTAACAAATCATAACACATAAATTCGGCTGGACAGATTTAAAACATGTAATAATTTAGACAAACTAAATGAAATCAAGACATCTTTAATTTGGCTAAATCAAGAGAGGCGGGTTAATCGAGTCGTTTCACGTAATTGCCCGATCGTCGACGAGGAATAGTTGAGTTATCGGAAATAGGATGAAATAAGGCTAAAGATGCGGAAGCTTTCAAATGGTTTTAAAGGTTGGCTAAGGATAAAATAATAAAGATAAAATATAAGATATTCGGTGAGAATAGATAAATGAGCTTAAACACCAGAAACGATTCAACACTAAGAAGTGTCACCCCGATTTCTATTCGGTTCAAGGTGGGATTGCGGAATTGTAGAAGGGTTGAACGCCACACCAAAGAAAGGTGATAAGTTCAAAAGAGAACGATAGACGCCACTAGCACGCTAGATAAGTCAGATCGAAACTCGTACGAATTTAGAGAGGAGAAAACTCACTCTTTGAAAAAAGTTCATTCAAATGATCAAAAGTCAAAAGTCCTTTTAAAATGAAAATGAACAACTATTTATAGTGTTCAGCTAGGTAGCCGAATGGCCAAAACAAAGACTTAATGTCTAAGTAATTAATTAGGCTAGAAAATGCTAGAAAATTTTTGGAAATAAAAACTAAATTTCTGGAGCTAAATTCAGCTGAATTTGAAGCTCAAGGGACGATTTCTAGAAGAGCAAATGCACTTGGAGAAATGGCAGCAGCTAGGTTCAGCCAATTGAGCTTAAGTGAGCTCATTAAAATGTAATTCTTGGCTGAAAAGATACCAGCATTAAAGGTGAACGTGAACAGCCTTGAAGGTGTGAAAAAGGAGTTGGAAAAGTCTTTGGAAGTGTGAACAATGATCAGCCAAATGGTCCTTGGTGTGAACTCCAAATGTGAACGCATAGGTGCTGTTTTGGGAAGTGCATCGGCCAGCTTTTGGAGAATGAATTTAGTTGCTCTTCTTGGCTAAATAAACACCTTGAATTATCATAAAATGAGCCATATCCATGAATCCAACCATTCATGTATTTAGCCATTCATGTATACTCCCATACGTTGTATTTGAACCATTCATGCACTTGGACTTTAATGCTCCTTCATGCATTCAGCCATCCTACAAAAAAAACATGAACTAAATTAAGTGAAAATGTATAATCCAGCCACCTAATTAAATTCAGCTAACACAACATAATTATAACATGTAATAAGCTGACAAGTAATTAAGAGCTGTAACTAAATTAACTAATTAACTTAAATAATTAATTTATTCCAGCAAATAAAATTAATTTAGCTAAAGAGCTAATAATGAGCTGAATTGAATTTAAACCAAGCTCAAACGAGCTGAATTAAGCTCATGTGAGCTAAAATAAAATTCGGTGAGCTGAACCAAGCTAAATGGAGCTTGAGGAGTCAATTCAAGTGAAATCAAGGCGTCCTTGGCTAGGGTCGTATCATTCCCCCCTTCTTTTGAACGACTTGTCCTCAAGTCGAGCCGTTGGTTCACTCGACCATAGCTCCGCTTACTCATCTTTCCTCGATCAAACGGAATCGAACACAAATAAAACAAACTACCAAACTGTTTTGTTACATCTTCACCATACAAAGTCTCATCAAACGAAGGAATTATTTTAAATGAGTAATCACAAATCATCAAGAATTCATTTGAGCAAATATGTGGCCCAAGTACCATTTGGGTAGAACATTCATAATCATTGCAAGAAGGTATTTTCCAAATTTCATACCCACAATCGATTGAACAAAGCTTTTTGCAAGTTATGATTTTACCACTTAATCGGCTTAAATCTTGCATAGTTAAGCTTAACAGTGGCCATTGATCTTTCACCTTTTCAACAAACTTGTCATCAAGGAGAATCTTACCAAAAATTTTCAAGAGACATGTGGACATAATCAACTTAATCTGTTCATCGATCAAGCAAATAAACTCCTCACCACAACTTATTGAACACCAATTTTATCACAAATGATGAATGCACAAGAAAACCTTGCAATGGAAATTGAACGATTGGTTCTTCCAAAATCGCATCATCAACATCAAGCAAAACAGATGATTCATTTTTAAATAAAGCTGAACAGTTAAACACATCACAATTTAAATACCTTGCAGCAACCAATTCTTCAACAAAAAGTTTATTACCAACCGAATAGGGAAGAGAAATTTTAAAGTTCTCGTAAGTCATACCTTGTTTACCTCGAGGGATGGAAAAGCAAGGATCATTTTTACCTTTGTCGATCATCATAAATCTTCTCTCCTCAGAAATGTAGTCTAATCGAATCTCTGTGGCTGAATTAACCTTAACGAAATGAAATACGAACTTCAAATACAACCACAAAAATGGATTAAGGAATGAATTTAAATTGAAATCAAATTTTTCATACCTCAGGTCCTTATTCAACTCCCAATTATCAAAACAATAGAAATTGTTCACACAAAATTGATGAAGCTTGACTTTCCCATAAAACGAACCAAAATAGATTCCGGGTTTAAAAACTTGATTTTGAGTATTCATGCCAAAATGTAGCAAAAATTTCATTAAACCAAACACGTTAAACCAATGGGATTTTTGCATACATAGGGACAAACAATTAAAACTTTTTACATTCATCAATTCATACTTGCACAAATTCATGGATTTTCCAATTGGTGCACAAAATTGTCACAAATGAAAAATTTAATCGCCTTTCGTGAAAAACCGTCATCACGCAAAATTAAATCTTTGGTTTGTTGATTGGAACAAAAATCAACCACATTCAGGGAGTAGCAATTAATCATACCAAAATAAGGAGAGCGTTTAGAAATTAAGTCACTAAAAAGTATTTCAACAATTTTCAAACCTGGTGGTCGTGACTCGATCGTTAACATTTCCTCACCTCGCTTACCTTTGAACTCTTGGGGCACGTTTTCATCTTCAACCTTACCTATACTAACCATATGAAAATGTCTTTCATCGAAAAGGTAGTGAAGTTGAAAATTATCGTTTGATATCTCGGGCACCTGGAAAGAAGAAACAGAACAAGAACAAGTTTCATATGGATTAGTTGAAATGCTCCTCACTTTTTTTGGTTCGTTTATCTCTTTTTCTCTCGTTTCTTTTCTAATCTCAACTTCTTTTTTTCTCTTTTCATTTCCTCTCTCATTTTCAATTTTATTTTTTACCTCACTCTCTTTTTGGATTTCTTTTTCTTTTTCAATCTTTTCTTCTTTTCTTTCGATTTCTCTTTCTCGCTTGCACTCTTGTTCAATCTCAATTTCTTTTTTGAATTCTTTCTCTTCATTTTCTTTTTCTCTCACTTTTTTGATTTCTTGTTCCTTTTCTTTCATTTCTTTTTTTCGTCTCTCGATTTCATTCCATATATGCTCATTTTCTCTCATCAACATTTCTTGTCTTTCTTTTCTTCTTATTTCTTTTTTTTTGCCTCGCTCTTTCATTATAGGATGGAGATGTTGCAAATGAATTAGCACAAAATGACTCTCGTTGGGTATAATTAGAACGACTTTCATACAAAAAATGATCACCTCTTCGAGATTGATTCTTGGCGGACGAATACCTTGGTGCATATGAAGGACTACTTGTGATTCCTCGTTCGTCACCTTGAAAGGCTTCAAACTCAAAACTTGCTTTGCTTCGTCTTGAGTTCCTCGTTGAATAGAAATCCCGATAAGAATCTCTTAGCGAGTAGTCTTTAGACGCATATTGCCGTGATGATCTCGACTTCGTTTCTCGACTTGGTGGATTTTGTTTCCGTTGGGACTTTTCCTCCACTCGATTCAAACGTCTTTTTAATGGGCTTAGTTCTTCCTCCAAAATTCGGCCCATCTCGTTCACCAAGTATTGAAATTCATCGGTAGAGAATTCTTCTTGAGACATGATTTAATTACTAAAAAAATGATTAAAACAAAACAAAAATTAAATACCTCACCACAAAAATCTCACGTTTCACTCGCAAAGAAAATTGGATAGCACACCACTCGTGTTTACGCTCGTTTCATGGCTTTTGCTCGCTCTAATGTACTCACCACTCATGCCTTTTTCCACTCATCTCACTCTCGTGAATTTGTATTTTGTTTCAAGAAGACTTATTGCGGCTTAGAGGGTCGGCTTCAAATGGGTGCAAAGGATAACGTTAGGGTGTATAGGGTAGGCTGAAATAAGGAAAAAAAATCAAAGTATGTGTGGCGTTTTTTTTTTTTTGGGTAGAAGGAATGGATGATCGGAGGTAACAAGAAATAATAACAAAATAGAACTCACAAGACTTTTCACTTCTTTTTTTTTTATACTTCGATTTTTTTGTCACTTCAAATACAATTGAATAATACCAAAATATCTTCAAAATTCATGAAATCCTCTTCTATTTTTTTCAATTTTTTTCTTTCTCTCTCTTTTTTTTGCTCGATTTTTTTTCACTTTTTTTGAATTTTTTTTGATTTTCTTTCTTTTTTTTAATCCAATACAATAGTAAGCCAAATACAATAAAGAAAAGAGAAAATAAAATAAAATTACAACTCGAGATTTTTTTGATTTTTTTTGAAACTTTTTTTACAAACCTATCTTTCGAGATAGCTACGAACGTCGGTGCTCCTCGTTTTGCAAGCTCTGATACCAAATGATGTGATTCGGCCCGAGTTAATCGAGTCGTTTCACGTAATTGCCCGATCGTCGACGAGGAATAGTTGAGTTATCGGAAATAGGATGAAATAAGGCTAAAGATGCGGAAGCTTTCAAATGGTTTTAAAGGTTGGCTAAGGATAAAATAATAAAGATAAAATATAAGATATTCGGTGAGAATGGATAAATGAGCTTAAACACCAGAAACGATTCAACACTAAAAAGTGTCACCCCGATTTCTATTCGGTTCAAGGTGGGATTGCGGAATTGTAGAAGGGTTGAACGCCACACCGAAGCAAGGTGATAAGTTCAAAAGAGAACGATAGACGCCACTAGCACGCTAGATAAGTCGATCGAAACTCGCATTTAATTTAGAGAGGAGAAAACTCACTCTTTGAACAAAGTTCATTCAAATGATCAAAAGTCAAAAGTCCTTTTAAAATGAAAATGAACAACTATTTATAGCGTTCACTAGGTAGCCGAATGGCCAAAACAAAGACTTAATGTCTAAGTAATTAATTAGGCTAGAAAATGCTAGAAAATTTTGGAAATAAAACTAAATTGCTGGAGCTAAATTCAGCTGAATTTGAAGCTCAAGGGACGATTTCTAGAAGAGCAAATGCACTTGGAGAAATGGCAGCAGCTAGGTTCAGCCAATTGAGCTTAAATGAGCTCATTAAAATGTAATTCTTGGCTGAAAGGATACCAGCATTAAAGGTGAACGTGAACAGCCTTGAAGGTGTGAAAAAGGAGTTGGAAAAGTCTTTGGAAGTGTGAACAATGATCAGCCAAATGGTCCTTGGTGTGAACTCCAAATGTGAACGCATAGGTGCTGTTTTGGGAAGTGCATCAGCCAGCTTTTGGAGAATGAATTTAGTTGCTCTTCTTGGCTGAATAAACACCTTGAATTATCATAAAATGAGCCATATCCATGAATCCAACCATTCATGTATTCAGCCATTCATGTATACTCCCATACGTTGTATTTGCACCATTCATGCACTTGGACTTTAATGCTCCTTCATGCATTCAGCCATCCTACAAAAAAAAAACATGAACTAAATTAAGTGAAAATGTATATTTGGCTGAACTAAATGGTATTAAGACAAATTAAATATAATCCAGCCACCTAATTAAATTCGCTAACACAACATAATTCTAACATGTAATAAGTCGACAAGTAATTAAGAGTCAGAACTAAATTAACTAATTAACTTAAATAATTAATTTATTCCAGCAAATAAAATTAATTTAGCTAAAGAGCTAATAATGAGCTGAATTGAATTTAAACCAAGCTCAAACGAGTGAATTAAGCTCATGTGAGCTAAAATAAAATTCGGTGAGTGAACCAAGCTAAATGGAGCTTGAGGAGTGAATTCAAGTGAAATCAAGGCGTCCTTGGCTAGGGTTGTATAAGAGCAACGAAAAAGAGAGTGAAGGATCAATGGATGAGAAAAAGAAAAGTGTTTTATTTAACCGATATTTTCATGACTTTTCTTTTCGAGTTAATTCCACCAAGCGCCTTCGATTACGTTATATTCTCGAAGAGAGAGATTCATATTGCAAGAAAATGGTAAAACCGATCCTCAAATCAATAATCTCAAGGATAGACAAGGTTTAGTTTCGAAGAATTAAAAACATCTCTATTTTGTTCAAAAGTGATAACATTCGTGAAAATGACAAGTTTGATGAAGAAGTGAAATATTATTGGCCACGCTAAATTTACATTTGCAAAACTTGATTCGACTAAGTGATCTTGTTTCTTTTGGCCGATTAATATTTTTCCCACATATTTGCTTAAATGACTTTTGTTGACTTGTGGTTATTCGTTAAAATCCCTTTGTCCATTGGATGGGATTTTCCATGGTGAAGGATCGACAAATCGAGTTAATTGTTTGACTCATGAGTCTTCATTCAAATCCACTTGATAGAGTGCGTGTAGGGATATGTGTTTATTTGAATGACCTGTTCATATTTGTAGAATTATTTCCCATGTCTAGATCCTTAATGAATTTGGAAAATCAATGTGGAAATGATGCGATCCCGTCGCATCATGTTACGACATAACTCGATGCTACCGAGATTGGTCCAAACTCGAGGGCCCAAGTGCAAAATGAAGTTTTTAATTTTAGTTTGTCAAATTGGCTGCTGGAAAATAAGGACTTTGATTCATTAATTTTTAGTTATTTTAGTTTGTGTTTTAATTATGTCATAGTTTGCACATCATTAATATGTGTTCGCATTTAATAAAGTCATGCATTGTGTAACTTTCATGTTAGTTAAGTTTGCATCATTAAATTAAGTCAAGTTAGTTTAATTATGTAACTTTCATGTTAGTTAAATTTGCATTTCAAAACCATGCATTTTAGCATCTTAGTTTAATAAATGAGTTCTTGGACATTTATTCAACTCATCTTAGTTTTAATTAATAAGTGTTTTTGTTGAACTTTATTTAATAAGTGTTGTTTTTAATTGATCTAGTTCCTAGGATTATTTATTGATGCATAAATTAAGTTTTTAAAATTATGCTTCTTTAATTAAACTAGTTCTGAAATAATTATTGCATATATGTTTTAGTTCATTTATTTAAGTAAGTTTAATGTTTGTTATGATTAATAAGTGTTTTCATTTGTTTAATAAACTCATTTTAATGTGTTTATTGCAGGTGACTTTTAGCTTATAGTGGTTACAATTCAAGGTGTTACACATTTAATTAAGTGGTCGTTCAAGTTCTTTTGAGTTACAACTAAAAGGGCTGTTATAAAGGGAGCTTAAAATCATTAAAGGAGTTTTCAAGAGCATTTTATGCCCTTTAAAATTCAGCACAACTCTTCCACTTCCAGTCGTTTTTGGAGCTTTCAAGAGAAATTAATCAAGCCTTTGAGTGTCATTAAGGAGCAGGTTAAGAGATGGTGACTATTCAACTAGCCAAGGACAACTCAAGAGTCATTTTCTAAGCCATTAAAGACATTCAAATCAGCTGAATTAAAGTGATTTTATGTAAGGAGTTATTTGGTTCAAAGAATAAGAAAAGACATCAGTTTTTTATGGCACATTAAGTGGATGTTTTTGACCATTCGGTTACCTTGTTCTAGCATTATAAATGGATGTAATCAGCCATAGAGGGCAGGAACTTTTTGCTGAATATAGATGAAATATTTGAATTGTGAGCTATCCAATTCTCTTTGTTCTTCGAATTGATTTGACTTATCAAGCATAGCTTGTGGCCTCCATCTTTTCTTTGTTCTTGAACTTATCACCTTTGATGTATGCGTTCAATATACCTTTGGTTCCTATCATAGTTGATAGTGGGTCAAGGTTCCTTTCTGTTTCCTTTAACAGAAAAACACCTAAAGACCATTTTGAGATTCGGGTCAACAATTCGTTATTGTTGGTTCATTTTCGGTCTTAGCCAATTAATTTGTTATTGTTTCCTCTTTATTTTGTTTATTACCTTTGTTTGAAGCCATTATCTCTATTTTGTTTCATTTTAAACCGAAACGAATCCATCCTTACTCAATTCACGATTGGGCAACATACGACCAAAACATCACGAGACGAGTTCGTATCAAATTGGTATCGAGCTAGCGAATTTGGAGTAAGAATCAACGTTGTCGGCATTACGGTATAGTAGTTTCTCGAAAAAACTGAAAAAAATTCAAAAAATTCGAAAAAACTAGTTTCCATTCAAACTTAAAAGATTGGATATCAAGTTGTGAAAAAAAATTGAAAAAAATTGTGAAAAAAAGAGAGCTTGTTTTGAAATTTAGTTTTTGTTCTTGCCCAAATTTTAGTCATTACTACCTTCTACTTTTCGCCACACCAAACATTTACATTTCTTTGTTTCAAGCCTACTTTCCTTTGTCCTACAATATTCTTTCCAAGCCCAAACATCAAGTTTGTAAGTCGACCCACAACAACGCCTATTAAGTTTAAATAATTCCTAAGAACTTAGAGAGGAGGAGTGAGTGGAAAGAGGCAAGAGAGTAGTGAGTTTATTCGAGAGAAAAAAAAGCCAAGTGTGTGAGATTTCTTTGTGAGTGGATAGTGAGATTCTTTGTTGTGAGTTTTAAAAAATGTCATGAAGTCGGAAAAAATTCGACAAGGGAGTTGGATTCCATCCTGTAAGAATTGTTGGAGGAAGTGTGCCAGATTTTACACTCCAAGCCTTTACGCATGAAATGGAGCATCTATTTGATCGAAAACTCAAACCCATCAAGAAACGATTGGATCGTGTTGAAGAGCGGAGTCATCGAGCAAGAACCCAATGAGAGCAAATTTATCCAAATGAAAGGACGAAAATGAGATCATCAAGGAGACGAACATTCGACAAATATGTGAAAAGAGACCCTTATCCGATTCCTATTCTTCAAGGAATTTAGGCGAAATAAATCTAGTCTGAGTTTGAAGCCTATCAAGGTAACGAACGAGAAAGCACAAGTCATTCTTCGTATGCATCAAAGTATTCATCTACGGAAAAATCCTTACGAAGAAGTGAATGTGGTTCATATAAGAACTCATCCATGGAGGTTTATTCACAAAGAGTTGATCGTGACTCTTATGAAGATTCTTCCACTTCTTTCCAACGAAAAGTCTATTGTTCTGATTCTTTTGTATTATCTCCATTTTGTAATAAAGTTGAGAGAAGAAAAAGAGTGACGAGAGAAAAAGAAACCGAAAAAGAAACAAAAATTGAAAAAGAGAAAAAGATTGGAGAAAGAAAAGAAGGAGTCGAGAAACAAGTGTTGTTGAAAATGAAAGAGAATTGATGAGTGAAAGTGAGTTTTCAACAAACAAAGAGATTGTGGAAAAGAAGAGAAGTTGAAAAGAAAGCGAGTGGAAAAGATGAAACTCAACAAGAAAAAGCGAGGAATGTTTTACTAACCAATCTGCGAGTTGTCCTCGTATTGTTTCTTCTTTCCGTGTTTCTAGAGATTCAAATGACAAGTTTCAACTTCATTACCTTCCGATGAGAGACGATTCCATTTGATCGAAAAGGTAAGGTTCAAGCGCTTAAAGGTAAGCAAGGTAAGGAGTTTTTAGTCAATGAATCATGGCAATCGGGTTTGAAAGTTGTTGATAAAATTTCCGATAATTTAGTTTTAAAAAGATCTCCTTATTTTGATTTGGTTAATTGTTACTCGCTATTTGTGGTTGATAAATTCGCTTTTAAGTGGAGGCATGAAGAGTTGTTCACTCAATAAGTTTTGTGTTGAAAAATCTTTTGATGTTGTTCGATTAAATCCACAAATACAAAATCTGATCATGTTTGATAAAGAGCTTTCATGTGAAACGCTCAATCTGTTTGATCGTGATGGTAATGAAAATTTTTTAAATCTTAGTGTGAGATCTTCGTATATTTGTATGAGATTTGAGAGATTTGATTGTTTGAATTTATTTTTGCCTACATCTTCTTTATTTGGCATGTGTGATATCTTGGTGAAAGTGAAGTTTTTGTTACGTTATGAAACGATCAAAACCATGTTTTTAAACCCGAGCTTGTATTCCTAAGTTGACGTCAGCGAAGGTGAGTATCAAAATTGTATTTTGAATCAATGTGTTGACCCTTCTATTTGCTTCAAGTTTTATCTTTATTTAGTTCGAAAACCAAACATGTGAATTTCGTTGGCTTGCCAAGTCAAAATCAAATTTTGATTCTAGAGGTTGTTGTATATTGTTGCTTAATGGATTCGAACATGTGTTGCATGATTTTAACTTTAATGTGCTTCAAGTTCTTCATAAGTTACTAGCCATAAATTTTTCGATCAAATTGAAATGGTGAACAAAAACTTTGTCTTTCATCCCGGTGAATGCTGTTCCATATCATTGTTCAAGGGATTTGGACCATCAATTCTAATTTTCAAAACTATAATCTTTAAATACCTTGTGAATCGGTTTGTTTCCATCAAGTAAAAGGTAAAATCAATTTCCTTTTGATCCGTACTTGATCCATGTGTTGTTCTTTTGAGTTTATTTGTTCAAGTTGTGACTAAAATCTCGGAAAGTTCTTTTGTGTTTAACCTTCATTGTGTCACTAATTTGTTTTATTGTTTTGTAGGTGACGATGTTAGGTGGTACCCTCCTAAAGAGGGATGGCATGCAAATGACCTTCTTTCTTGCCAAGCCATTTGTGGTTCTCGAATTTTGAAAATAATTCTCGGATCATGAACAAAGGGGTCATGATCTTGAAAACTTTTCTTGAGCAAGTGGCCCGATTTGAGGACAAATCGTTTTCAAGAGGGAGGGTATGATCGATCCCGGTCGCATCATGTTACGACACAACTCGATGCTACCGAGATTGGTCCAAACTCGAGGGCCCAAGTGCAAAATGAAGTTTTAATTTTAGTCCATCAATTTGGCTTGGAAAATAAGGACTTTGATTCATTAATTTTAGTTATTTTAGTTTGTGTTTTTAATTATGTCATAGTTTGCACATCATTAATATGTGTTCGCATTTAATAAAGTCATGCATTATGTAACTTTCATGTTAGTTAAGTTTGCATCATTAAATTAAGTCAAGTTAGTTTAATTATGTAACTTTCATGTTAGTTAAATTTGCATTTCAAAACCATGCATTTTAGCATCTTAGTTTAATAAATGAGTTCTTGGACATTTATTCAACTCATCTTAGCTTTAATTAATAAGTGTTTTTGTTGAACTTTATTTAATAAGTGTTGTTCTTAATTGATTTAGTTCCTAGGATTATTTATTGATGCATAAATTAAGTTTTTTAAATTATGCTTCTTTAATTAAACTAGTTCGTTGGAATAATTATTGCATATATGTTTTAGCTCATTTATTTAAGTAAGTTTAATGTTTGTTATGATTAATAAGTGTTTTCATTTGTTTAATAAACTCATTTTAATGTGTTTATTGCAGGTGACTTTTAGCTTATAGTGGTTACAATTCAAGGCATTACACATTTAATTAAGTGGTTTCAAGTTCTTTTGAGTTACAACTAAAAGGGCTGTTATAAAGGGAGCTTAAAAATCATTAAAGGAGTTTTTCAAGAGCATTTTATGCCCTTTAAAATTCAGCACAACTCTTCCACTTCCAGCCGTTTTTGGAGCTTTCAAGAGAAATTAATCAAGCCTTTGAATGTCATTAAAGCAGGTTAAGAGATGGTGACTATTCAACTAGCCAAGGACAACTCAAGAGTCATTTTCTAGGCCATTAAAGACATTCAAATCAGCTGAATTAAAGTGATTTTATGGAAGGAGTTATTTGGTTCAAAGAATAAGAAAAGACATCAGTTTTTTATGGCACATTAAGTGGATGTTTTGACCATTCTGGTTACCTTGTTCTAGCATTATAAATAGATGTAATCAGCCATAGAGGGCATGATATGACCATGCCCCGGGCATACTCTCAGACCAGCTCTCTGAGCCTTGTTTGCAATCGCATGCGAGCTGAATTAGCTCATTTCCATTTCATTGAGCTCCAATTAGCTCATTTCCAGCTCCATGAACTCATTTCAGCTCATTTAAGCTCAATTTCAAAATTTGAGACTATCGTTTGATACGCACGCCTCAAGTCCTACCTAGCTCGAACAAGGAGCCGTTGGAGTTGCCCAAGGTCCCACCACCCGATCACGAGCTAAACAATTCAAGGAGGCTGTTTGACTTTAGTTGACAAAGTTTGGGGCGATGATGTGAGCTTGCCTACGAACCAAATGGAGAACGAACAAGAAGCCATCAAGCGCCCATTGGTCCAATAACGCGAGCTAGAGCTAAACGATTCAAAGATGCTATTTTAGCAATGGTGGAACAGGTTGAAGAAAATGATAGCAAGGAGTTTAAAACAGTAAACATATTCAACTTCTTTGAAGTTGAATTTCGTTCTAACTAATTAATTTGATGTGGAATTTAGACCATTTAAATAAACATTTAAATAAGTTTCATTACACTTTTAAATATGTCTTAAATTAATTTAAGTGTTTAATATGTCTTGATTTAGTTAAATTAAAGATGTCTTGATGTCATTTAGTTTGTCTAAATTATTACATGTTTTAAATTTGTCTAGTAAATTTATGTGTTATGATTTGTTAATATTTAAGTTGTCTCAATGTTATTTAGGATGTTCACATTATATTTTAATTTAGTTCAGATGAATTTGCTTGAAATTAATTAAGTTCATGTTTATTTTAGGTGCATGAATTTGGAGATGAATTGGCGATTCATGCATGGAGATTCAATGAATTTGAAGATGCATGTGCAGTGAATTAATGCATTAAAAGTGATTAATTTTGGTGTTCTTCAAGGCAACTATTCGGCCAAGAGTGATCAAGCTTTTCATCCTTTCAAGCTTGGCGATTCTCTTCCCAAGGGCATATAAAAGCTGTTCACACTATGTCTATTCGGTTCAGCCATGTTCACACTTCAAGGCTCTTCAAACCGTCCATTCACACTTCTAAATGGCTGTTCAAGTTGCCAATTAATGCTGGTAATTTTTCATCAATAGTTGCTTCATGAATGACCTCATTAAACTCCATTGGCGAATGTAGCTGCTGCCATTTTTCCAAGTCCATTGAAAGCTCTTCCTTGGTCTCTATTCACGAACCTTGATGCAAGCATATACATGAATTTAAGCTGAATTTTTGTTCAATTTTGCTTAGAAATTAAGTCTAGAATATGTCCATTCGCTATTAGACATTAGACTATAAATAGTTGCTCAATTTCTTGTAAAAGGACTTTTGACAAATTTCGAATGAAATATCATTTTAGTGAGGCAATTCACTCTTTATTCTCCAAAGCTCAAATTGACTTATCTTCAACAAGTGGCGTCAATCGACTTTGTTCGAACTTATCACCATTGGTGTGGCGTTCTTCATACCGTAGGTTCCTATTTTGCTAAATAGAGGGTATCGGTTTTATCCCAAATCCTTTCTTTCTTTGAAACCTTAAGCCCCGGGTCCTTATTTGCTAATAAGGGTTCGACTTGTTTTCATTGAAATATCCAGCAAACAACACTCCATCAAACTCCCTTGTTTCCCCAAAGCCATTTAATTTTAAACACCAAGACTTGAATTTATTTTAAAGTCGACACTATCTAATTTCGATCGGGAAATATTACGACTCGTCACATCATCCGAATCGAGCTCGTATCAGTTGGTATCAGAGCTGGTTAATTTAGGTACGTAAATTGTAGTTTTCGAAAAAAAATTAAAAAAATCGAAAAGAAAAAAATTGAAAAAAATATTGCATACGGTCTAGGTGCAGACGAAAAGACATGAAAGATCCGTAAAAAAAGAGTGCGAAACACTTCAACAAAAATTTTCCCAAAATCACTTTCTACACTCCTTTATATCCATCTTAGTGAAATTTCACGCTATTTAAAAAAATTATATAGATGCCACATCTTCAAACCATTCTTTTTTTCGAGCCTACCTAAACCATATCATATTCCTTTGTTTAGGCCCTTGAAGTGACCCACAAGTGGGATAAGTCTAAGGTATCTTTTAGAATATCGAGTCGATTTGAGAGGTAAAAGGCAAGAGAGTACATCAAGATAAAAGCTGAAAATAGAGTGAAACGACGAAGAGTGAATTCTTTTCTTGTGAGTGAATTGTGAGGTTTTGTGGTGAGGATATTTTCTTAATTTTAATCATCATGTCAAGGAGCCCTGAACGACGAGCAACAAGTGGAGGAGCCTCAATGCCACCGGTGGAGGAGTTAATCTTCAACCAAGGAGAAAGCGTTCCGGAGGGAGTGCCCGATCTACAAGTTCAAGCAATCGCGAGAAATTTCTCGTTTGTTCCAACCTCAATTCGATTCCCTTCATGAACGAATGGAACAAATGGAGGAGCAAGCCAACATGCGAACACCCTCCTATTCCAGAAGAGAGCGAGAACGTCCATGGCAACATGCAAATGATCTATATGAAGCAAGTGACGTTGAAAGTGATCGAGCTTCGCGACAAAGTGCAAGGCGACAAGGCCAACGAGTACGGGGACCAAGAGATCGAGAGAGGACCGGTGATGATTTAAAAAATATTAAAATGGCGATTCATGCTTTTCAAGGAAGGTCGGATCTTGAGGCCTATCTTGAATGGGAGAAGAAGGTGGACTTAGTTTTGAGTGCCACAATTACTCGAAAGCAAGAAGGTGAAGTTAGCTACTATAGAATTCTCCGACTATGCCATAATATGGTGGGATCAACTCTCGTTGAGCCGAAGACGCAATGGAGAATGTCCCGTGTCTACATGGGCGGAAATGAAGGCGATTATGAGAAAGCGATTTATTCCTGCCTATTACCACGGGACTTGTATCAAAAGCTTCAAAGTTTAACTCAAGGCCAACGCGTGGAGGATTACTACAAGGAAATGGAAGTGGCCATGATTCGCTGATGTGGAAGAAGATCGAGAAGCGCCATGGCTCGATTTCTCGCCTTAATCGTGAAATCGCAAATATTGTGAAGCTACACCACTATGTTGAAGTCATTGATATGGTCCATATGGCCATAAAGGTTGAAAAATAATTAAAAAGAAAAGGTACGTCCCGTTCTTTCCCTAACACTTCTTCGATGACTAGGTGGGGGCAAGGGACCAACAAACGAGATATGCCAAGTCGGAATAAAGAAGTAAGTGGTGCCACCAAGTTCAACAAACCGATTGGCGAATCGAGTAAAGGAAAGATGGATGCTCAACCAAATAGATCCCGAGACATAAAATGCTTCAAATGTCTTGGAAGGGCCACATCGCAAGCCAATGCCCGAACAGAATGCGATGTTTGTTCGAGATGATGGTGAAATTGAATCAAAGTGAACAAGAGAACGAGGTCTTGAACAACTCGAAGAAGAGGAAGACATCGAACAAGCGAGAATGGAGAAATCTTGGTTGTGAAAAGAAGCCTTACTTTGCAAGGTGTCGAAAATGATCAACAACGCGAAAACATCTTCCATATGCGATGTCAAGTGCAAGGCAAGATTTGTTGCGTGATAATCGATGGGGTAAGTTGTACAAATGTGGCTAGTACGTTGATGGTGGAGAAACTTCGGATTGACCACCACCAAACATCCCCATCCGTATAAACTCCAATGGCTTAACGATGGTGGAGAATTGAAGGTAACAAAGCAAGTCCTTATCTCGTTCACAATTGGAAAATATCAAGATGAAGTATTGTGTGACGTTGTCCGATGCATGCGGGCATCTTCTTTTGGGACGCCTGTGGCAATTCAACAAGCGAGCAATCCATGATGGATACACCAATCGGTTCTCTTTCAAACATATGGGACGAATGGTGACTCTAGCTCGTTATCACCGAAACAAGTGTATCGAAGATCAACTCAAAATGAGGAGTTCGATTGAAAAATCAAAAGAAATCGAGAGAGAGCAAAAAAATGAAAAGAATAAAGAAAAGAGTGAAGAAAAGAAGAAAAACAAAAAGATGAGTGATAAAAAAAGAGAGAGTTATTCAAAAGAAAAAGAAATTAGTGATGAGAGTGAAAAAAGAATTTGTTTGTAAAAGAGAGGAAGTTCGAAAATCGATGTTATTGAAACAACCATTGTTGGTTCTTTTGTACAAGGAGAGGTTGCTTGGCACTAACAAATTTGATGACAAATTGCCTTCTTCTTTTGTATGCAGTGTTGCGAATTTCAAGACGTATTCCGGAAGAAATCCAGAGTGGGTTACCACCTATTCGTGGAATTGAACACCAAATAGATCTTGTGCTGGGGCCGCAATTCCAAACCGACACGCTAACGGAGCAATCTCGAAGAGACAAAAGAATTACAAAAGCAAGTAAATGAACTCCTTGAAAAGGGCTATGTGCGTGAAAGCCTTAGTCCATGCGCCGTGCCTATTTTACTAGTTCCGAAGAAGGATGGAACGTGGAGGATGTGCATGGACTGCCGTGCTATAAACAAAATAACTATCAAGTATCGTCATCCTATACCACGATTGGATGATATGCTTGACGAGCTAAGTGCGCGAGTTTATTTTCAAAATTGACCTTAAGAGTGGTTATCACCAAATACGGATGCGTGAGGAGATGAGTGGAAGACTGCGTTCAAAACGAAGCATGGGCTTTACGAATGGCTCGTTATGCCATTTGGCTTAACGAACGCCCCAAGCACATTCATGAGGCTTATGAATCACGTTTTAAGACCTTTTATTGGTAGATTTTGCGTAGTATACTTGACGATATATTGATCTATAGTAAAATTTGGATGAACATGTTTTACATTTAAAATCTGTTTTGGAAGTATTGAGAAAAGAAACCTTGTATGCTAATTTGAAGAAATGTGATTTGCACTAACAAGGTTGTGTTTTTAGGTTTTGTTGTTAGCTCGGAGGGTCTTGAAGTCGATCAAGAGAAGATCAAGGCGATCCAAGAATGGCCCGTCAAGCGAATGTCTCCCAAGTTCGAAGTTTCCATGGACTAGCAAGTTTTTACCGTCGATTCGTGCCAAATTTCAGCACCTTAGCCGCACCTTTAACCGGGGTTATTCGTAAGAATTCCAACTTCATTTGGGGAGAGGAACAAGAAAAATCCTTTTTGAAAATTAAAGATTGTCTAACTCATGCATCGTTATTAGCTTTGCCTAACTTTGATAAAACTTTTGAGTTAGAATGTGATGCATCAGGTTTAGGCATTGGAGCTGTGTTGATGCAAGATGGTCGTCCTATTGCCTATTTTAGCGAGAAACTCAATGGTGCTGTCTTAAACTATCCAACATATGACAAGGAGCTCTATTCGTTGATCCGAGCCTTAGAAACGTGGCAACACTATTTTGGCCCAAGGAATTCGTCATACACACCGATCATGAGTCCTTGAAGTATTTAAAGGGGCAACACAAGTTGAATAAGCGGCACGCTAAGTGGGTAGAATTTCTCGAATCTTTTCCCTACGTTATTAATATAAGAAAGGTAAGGAAAACGTAGTGGCTGATGCACTATCTCGAAGGTATGCGTTGCTAAATATTTTGGATGCTAAGTTAATGGGGTTTGTATTTCTTAAAGATTTATATGTCAACGATGCTGACTTTGGTGAATTCTTTAGATTATGTGCAAAGGGAGCCTACGAGAAGTACTATCGACATGATGGGTACTTATTCAGAAGGAAAGCTTTGTATACCCCAAGGTTCCGTGACGAGATGTGTTGATCGAAGAAGCCCATAGCGGAGGATTAATGGGGCACTTTGGTGTCGCTAAGACATTAGCTACACTCCACGAACATTTCTTTTGGCCTAAGATGCGACGAGATGTCGAACGATTTTGTAATCGATGCATTGCGTGCAAAGCGGGCTAAGTCGCGAATAAAGCCCCACGGGTTGTATAAACCATTGCCCATCCTCAAACCCTTGGTCCGATATCTCAATGGATTTCGTGCTAGGTTTACCAAGGAGTAAGAATGGCGAGATTCAATATTTGTGGTTGTAGATAGGTTCTCAAAATGGCCCATTTTATAGCATGTCATAAAACTGATGATGCCGTTAATATTGCTAACTTATTTTTCAAAGAGGTGGTCAAGTTGCATGGCATGCCTAGAACGATCGTGTCCGACCGAGACGCAAAATTCCTTAGCCATTTTGGAGGACACTATGGGGCGTCTTGGACGCAAGTTCTTGTTTTCAACCACTTGCCATCCGCAAAGCAGGACGGCCAAACCAAAGTGGTCAACCGGATTCATCTACATTGCTTGAGCTATTATTCGAAGAATTTGAAGGCTTGGGAAGAATGCTTACCACATGTGGAGTTTGAGTATAATCGAATATGTTCATTCACTACCAAATTTTCTCCTTTTGAAATTGTCTATGGTTTCAATCCATTAACTCCACTTGATTTATTGCCATTGCCTTCTAATCAACTTGTTCATGTAGATGGGAAGCACAAAGTGATTTCGTCAAGCAATTGCACCAACGAGTTCGAGACAATATTGAGGCCAAGACCAAGAACTATGAGCAACATGCTAACAAGGGTCGTAAGCGAGTTGTGTTCGAACGGAGATTGGGTTTGGTTGCATATGCGCAAGGAGAGATTTCTATGCAAAGGCGATCCAAACTTCTTCCGAGAGGGATGGACCGTTTCAAGTCCTTGAGCGAATTAACGATAACTCCTATAAATTGGACTTGCTCGGTGAATATAATGTTAGCGCGACTTTTAACATTTCGATTTGTCTCCGTTTGATGCGATTCGATTTGAGGGCAAATCGTTACGAGAGGAGGGAATGATGTGAGCTTGCCTACGAACCAAATGGAGAACGAACAAGAAGCCATCAAGCTGCCCATTGGTCCAATAACGCGAGCTAGAGCTAAACGATTCAAAGATGCTATTTTAGCAATGGTGGAACGGGTTGAGGAAAATGATAGCAAGGAGTTTAAAAATGAGCTGAACATATTCAACTTCTTTGAAGCTAAATTTCGTTCTAGCTAATTAATTTGATGCTGGAATTTAGACCATTTAAATAAACATTTAAATAAGTTTCATTACAGCTTTTAAATATGTCTTAAATTAATTTAAGTGTTTAATATGTCTTGATTTAGTTAAATTAAAGATGTCTTGATGTCATTTAGTTTGTCTAAATTATTACATGTTTTAAATTTGTCTAGCCAATTTATGTGTTATGATTTGTTAATATTTAAGTTGTCTCAATGTTATTTAGGATGTTCACATTATATTTTAATTTAGTTCAGATGAATTTGCTTGAAATTAATTAAGTTCATGTTTATTTTTAGGTGCAATTAATTTGGAGATGAATTGGGCGATTCATGCATGGAGATTCAATGAATTTGAAGATGCATGCAGCTGAATTAATGCATTAAAAGCTGATTAATTTTGGTGTTCTTCAAGGCAACTATTCGGCCAAGAGTGATCAAGCTTTTCATCCTTTCAAGCTTGGCGATTCTCTTCCCAAGGCGTATAAAAGCTGTTCACACTATGTCTATTCGGTTCAGCCATGTTCACACTTCAAGGCTCTTCAAACCATCCATTCACACTTCTAAATGGCTGTTCAAGTTGCCAATTAATGCTGGTAATTTTTCATCAATAGTTGCTTCATGAATGACCTCATTAAACTCCATTGGCGAATGTAGCTGCTGCCATTTTTCCAAGTCCATTGAAAGCTCTTCCTTGGTCTCTATTCATTCTGAACCTTGATGCAAGCATATACATGAATTTAAGCTGAATTTTGTTCAATTTTGCTTAGAAATTAAGTCTAGAATATGTCCATTCGGCTACTAGACATTATGATACTGGGTAGCCTGGACCAAGATCGAGTTGCCAAGTCACGAGAAACTCCTACGAAAGCTCTAAACGAACAGATCTGAAATTAAAACAAAGAACAAGATTAAACTAATCAGATCTGAATTAAATCCCCAAATTCAATTAAATGAACAGCAAGACACAAAGAATGAATGAATAGATGTTTTCGTAGTTCAAGAAGACAAAATTGAACTCCAAGATCAATTCTCCACAAGTCGAATCTGTTCAAGAACACTAAACAACGAATTAAATCAATCAGATCTTAATAGAAAATTAGGGATTTGGGCGACAAAAGAAAAGAAAGAAATTAATGAAATTGAACGAATTTGGAAGTAAAGAAAGAGTGCTAATCATCAATAACTTGAATCGCCAAGAATGCCCAAATTCCAGCACCTAATTTCACCCAACAAGAAGAAATAAAAAAATGGCAAGAACCCTAAATTTTGGGGATTTTGGATCGAATAGTTGCTGCCAATAAAAGGATCGATTAAGCGAAGAGTTCTTGGAGTTTAATCAAGGCTGAAACACAAACAAAAACAGCAAAGAAAATTACAAGAAGAATCGGCACAAGCAATAATAAAGAAAATAAATTGAACAGCAAGTAATTAAAGAAAAGTCCTAAGAACCCTTGAATTCCGAAAGAATTCACAAATTCCTTCAAACGGCTCTAATCTCCCTCCAAAGAATATCGATGGCAAGAAGAAGGTTGAAGATGGCTCCCACAATCAAAAGATTGTTAAAACAACTTCTAAAGAAAACTCAAGAGAGAATTCTTGGAGAAAACCCCAAAGAAAATTCTGCACTCAACAAATCAAATTTGATAGAAAAATAATAATAAGATGATTTTTACAAGGGTGGCTGGCCAATGCTTATATAGGCCTCCAACAAATCCTAATCTCACAAGTAACTAATAAAAATTAAACCTAATTAATAAAATAACAAGGTAAATTCGGCCATGCACTTATATGGGTTGTTTTGGGTCGAATTTTATGTAATGCTCCTAAAGATTAAAAAATTAAATTAAACAAGTAAGATGTTTACAAATTGGGCCCTTTAACATTTTGGCCTGATTTTTCAACTAAGTATGAAGAAATTTCTTGATTGGGCTAAATTTTGGTTGTTGGGCCTCGCCTTCAAGAATTTGGGCTCGTGATCCATCTCCTACCAAAATTGGGTCGTTGGACGCTCAGTAATGGAGATCCAATGCGTTTTGGTGCAAGATTTGGTTTCTTGGACCAAGATTTCCAAGATTTGAAATCTTGATTTTCTTGATTCTTGAAATCTCTTCGAACAAGCAAAATTGGGCCAAGATTCGGTTTCTTGATTTTCTTGAAAACAAGAAAGTGAATCTTGATTTTCTTGTTCTCGTCGTATGCATCTAAGGCCTTGCTAACAAGCTCTTGAATGGTCCCATTTAGTTTGGACCGCATTTGTCGACCTTTGATCTTGTTATTGGGCCTTGTGGCAATTTGAGCCCATCACGTTCTTGAACTTGGATTGGGCCTTTATGACTCGTATCATTCCCCTTCCTCAAAAAGATTCGTCCTCGAATCGAAAAATCAAATGGGGACAAGTCACCACATTAAAAGTAGAACTTACATTGTACTCACCGGGTAGATCAATTTTATAGGCATTATCGTTGATCCGCCGAGTACTTGGAAAGGCCCATCGCCCTTGGGTCCAACTTAGTCTTCCTTTTTGTAGGAAATCGTTCTTTCATCAAATGGACCCAAACCCAATCTCCGGTTCTAGTACAACCCGTTAGCCCTTTGTTTGCTTTGTTGGTGTTGGCGTCATTTGTTTTGGCTATTCATTGTCTAGCCTTCTCATGTAAGGATTTCACCAACTCAACTTTCTTGCCATCTAAATTGTAACATGTTCAAGAGGTAATGGCGCAAGATCAAATCTGTTAGTGGGTTAAAACCATAAACAAGTTCAAATGGGGAATAACCAGTTGTAGAATGAATAGATCTATTATATGCAAATTCAACGAATGGTAGGCATTCTTCCCAATTTCTAATGTTCTTTCCCACCATAGCTCGTAATAGAGTCCCTAAGATTCGATTAACTACTTGTTTGACCATCAGTTTGGGGTGACATGTAGTAGAATAAAGCAATTTAGTACCAAGCTTACCCCACAATACCTTCCAAAAGTGGCTAAGGAATTTGACATCTCTATCGAAACAATTGTTTTAGGGATGCCATGAAATCTTATCACTTCTTTAAAGAATAAGTCTCGCCACATGTGTAGCATCATCTTTTTGTGACAAGGAATAAAATGTGACATCTTTGAAAACCATCAACAACAACAAATATACTATCTCTTCCTTTTTTGTTCGAGGCAAACCTAAAATAAAATCCATGGATAAATCTACCCAAGGTGAAGTAGGAATCGGTAGAGGAGTGTAAAGGCCATGAGGCATTACCTTAGATTTTGCTTGTTTGCATGTAATGCACTTGGAACATACCTTTTCCACATCCTTCTTCATATGTGGCCAATGAAAGTGTTCGTGCAAGATATCTAGTGTCTTGGCCACTCCAAAATGTCCCATTAAACCTCCACTGTGGGCTTCATGAATCAATAAGTCTCTCATGGAACACTTTGGTATGCATAACTTGCTTCATACTGAAAAGAAAGCCATCTACAAGATAAAATTTTTCAAAAGTAGTATGTCCACAATTCTTATAGATATGGTCGAAATCAAGATCAGCATCATATAATTCTTTAATGTGTTCAAACCCTAAGACTTTAGCATTCAATGTAGTCATTAAAGCATATCGTCGAGACAAAGCATCCGCAACTACATTATCTTTACATGTTTATATTGTATCACATAAGGAAATGTTTCAATGAATTCTACCCATCGGCATGTCTTTTACTCAACTTACCTTGTCCCTTTAACCATTTAAGAGACTCATGATCGTATGTATGACAAACTCATTAGGCAGCAAATAATGTTGCCATACTTGAAGTGCCGAACTAATGCCAATAGTTCTTTGTCATAAGTCGAGTAATTTAACTGTGCACCGCTTCAATTTCTCACTAAAATAAGCAATAGCTTGCTTATCTTGCATTAAAACTACGCGATTCCAATTCTCAAGCATCACACTCAAGTTCAAAAGTTTTAGCAAAATCGTAATTTAAGCAAAGGAGCGAACATAACTTAGCTTTTAGAGTTTGAAAGGCCTTTTCTTGGGTTTCACCCATTTGAAACCCATTGATTTCTTTATAACCTCTGTCAATGGGGCACAATAGTAGAGAAATCTTTCACAAATCGTCTATAAAACTAGCTAAACCATGGAAAGATCTCACCTCGATATCGATTTAGAGTCGGCCACTCCTTAATTGCCTTGACTTTGTCCTCGTCGACATGAATACCTTGAGCACTAACTATGAAACCTAAGAATATTAGTTTATCACAACAGAATGTGCATTTATCAAGGTTGGCAAATAATCTTTCAATTAGTAGAATATCCAAAACAGTTCGAACATGGAAAACATGATCATCTAAAGTCTTTGAGTAAATTAAAATATCATCAAAATAAACCACTACAAATTTACCCAAGTAAAGCCTTAAAACATGATTCATTAATCTCATAAATGTGCTAGGTGCATTAGTAAGGCCGAAAGGCATAACTAACCATTCATACAATCCAAATTTTGTTTTAAAGGCTTTTCCATTCATCCCCTTCCCTCATTCAATTTGATGATAACCGCTTTTAAATCAATTTTAGTAAATATAATCGAACCATGTAATTCATCAAGCATATCATCAAGTCTAGGAATTGGGTGTCGATACTTTATCGTTATTTTGTTGATTGGCGGCAATCAACACACATTCGATACGCACCATCTTTCTTTGGTACCAATAGGACGAGAACAGACACAAGGGCTTAGGCTTTCACGAATGTACCCTTTGTCTAGTAACTCTTCAACTTGCCTTTGCAATTCCTTTGTCTCCTGGATTGCATCTATAGGCTGGTCGATTAGGAATCGAAGCTCGTACTAAGTCAATTTGATGTTCTATCCTCGTAAAGGTGGTAAACCTTTAGGGCCTCACTAAAAACATCCTTATAATCCGCAAAGAGATTGAAACATACTAGGCGATTTTCGTTAATGTTAGATAAAGATAAATAATTTTGCCTAAACCTCACAAGGATACAAGGTCTTTATTAAGTAGGGCTCTCTTCACATCTTTTTGTTGCCAAAAGATTTTTTCCGCTCATTTTACCACTAGAGGTTCACTCACCTTTGGGCTTTTTAAATTTTGACTTTTCCACTACTATTAGCCTCTTTTCTCTCTGTCTTTTGAACTTGCTCTTTCTCCTTACCTCCTCACAAAATTTTATCATCCTCAATTGATCTTTATATACATCAAGTAGGATTTAAAGGAGCAAAAGTGAATTTCTTAACTTTAAATACAAGGGAGTATCGATTAAGTTTACCTTGGTGTGTAACATCACGATCAAATTGCCAAGGTCGTCCAAGGAGCAAGTGTGCCGCATGCATTGGGACTACATCACACCATACTTCATCCTCATAATTGCCGAAGTTTAAAAGTGACCAAGGACTGTTTAGTAACTTTAACTTCGGAACATTCATTAAGCCACTGAAGGTGATATGGCTTAGGGTGTTTGGTGCAAGGTAACTTTAAAGAATCAACCAAATAGCTACTCACCACATTTGAGCAACTACCACTATCAATAATGAGTGAACATAAGTTACCTTTAATAAAACACCGAGAATGGAAAATATTGGCCCTTTGGCTATCATCATCTTTCATCCGAATGTTAAGGGTTCGACGAACTACAAGGCATTGAAAGTTAGCAAAGTCCCCTTCCTTTGGTGGTTCGACCAACTCGTCGCCATTATCACTGTCATCCACAAGTTCTGGCATATCTGGATCTGTATTATCAGAGTCGGACGTGTACTCACCGTTATCTTTTACAAGAAGTAATCTCGTGTTAGGGCATTCTCTACTATAATGACCACGCCCTTTGCACTTAAAGCATTCAATCTCACGAGTCCTCTTCGCACTCGAATCACCTAAATTGGATGCTTAGAAGGTGTTTTGCGTTTTAGCAGAGCCCTTTCTTCCAATCGATTGTTTACTTCCATTACTCAAAGAAGACTTGTTAGTAACAAAAGGTGGTTTTGAACTCTTAAAATCAGAATTGGAATTGTTACCTCGATAATATTGTGAAGTAGAGAAGGACCCAAACCTTTGTTCCTTTAATTGTTGCTCGATCTCAATGGCTTTGTGAACGCTTCTTCCAAATCAATGTAAGTTTGTAGCCTTAATGTATTAGCTATCGGCTGTTCAAACCATCAATGAATCGAACCATAGTTGTTTCTTCGTCTTCCTCCACATTAGCTCTCCGAATGAGCATCTCCATCTCTTTAAAATATTCATCCACCGTCCTACTACCTTGGATAAGTCTTCTCAACTTTGTTTTAATTTCTCTATAGTAGTGAGGTGGAATAAACCTTTACGCATAACTGCTTTCAACTCATCCCATGTCAAAATCTCACCTTCATAATTCGATGGCGGTTTACCCCAAGTTGAGTCCACCAACTTAATGCATAATCGAAAATTCCGGTGTTGCTAACGCTACCTTTTCATCATCCGGACATTTATAATACAAACATGAGTTCAATCTTAGATTCCCATTCACAATAAGCGTCGGATCATTCTTACCATGAAATTGGGGAATTGTGAATTTCGGTTTTGCCAAAGAAGGTTGTCCACGATCATGAAAATCATCATCCAATCTAGGGACACGCGAGGGTCGCGCCTATGGGGTTGATTATTCCTATCTTCCCTGATTGGATCTCGATATTGAAGTTCTTGATTCATTCGTACCTCATTCAAAGTAGTATTCAATGCTTGAAGGGTAGCATTTATTTGTGTGATTGCAGCACGTGTCCTTCTAACTGTTGTTGGACTTCCATAAGTGTATCATTATGGTCATCTTTAGACATCTTCCCAAAAAGCTGCAAAATAAACACTCAACACTCAAAAATAAAAGTTAGCAAACCTCACCGTTAGTCACTCAAAAGAAAATTCAAATTCTCAATGAGGAGAATTCAATCTTGTGAGTTCTTTATCAGAGTTTATATCAACCAATTAGAGAGTATGAACCAAACTACCAAAGAATCCTAATTTGCACCAGGATGCCAAAAACTGACGAGACACCAATTGATTCGTGTTGCACCGAGGAAGAAGTTGTGACTGCTGTAAATCCTACTAACACAAGAAACAAGAAGGTGTTAGATAACGTAACAGAAGAATAAAAAGCAAACAAATGAAAACCTACAGCTAAGAATCAATAAAATTGCTAAAACCAGAAAACCCAAAAATCTGGAGTAACTTGACAACTTCGTTCGAGGTGTTCCCGATCTCTAAAAATCACGAAATTAAATCTGGAATGTCCTTAAATATTTAATTTTTGATCTGGAAATTTTGGGCACCAAATTCAACCCGCTGAATCTTTTTTTTAATTTTTTATTGAATTTCGTCTTTTTTGATTTTTTGACTGATTTTTTTGCGGGAATAATTTTTTATATTCAATCACAGTGCCACAAATATGTATGTAAAATTTCAGATCAATCGGACAACGTTTACCCACCCAAATGAATTTTTTTTGAACAATTTTTCTGGGTAAAACTGCTGTTTGTGCTTTAAAAAATAGAGATCAGTTTAGAAATCAACCAAGAACACCCAAAACGCCCAAAATCTGATACCAAATGATACGGGTGGCGCGGACCAAGATCGAGTTGCCAAGTCACGGGAAACTCCTACAAAGCTCTAAACGAACAGATCTGAAATTAAAACAAAGAACAAGATTAAACTAATCAGATCTGGAATTAAATCCCCAAATTCAATTAAATGAACAGCAAGACACAAAGAACGAATGAATAGATGTTTTCGTAGTTCAAGAAGACAAAATCGAACTCCAAGATCAATTCTCCACAAGCCGAATCTGTTCAAGAACACTAAACAGCAACGAATTAAATCAATCAGATCTTAATAGAAAATTAGGGATTTGGGCGACAAAAGAAAAGAAAGAAATTAATGAAATTGAACGAATTTGGAAGTAAAGAAAGAGTGCTAATTTGTCAATAACTTGAATCGGCCAAGAATGCCCAAATTCCAGCAGCCTAATTTCACCCAACAAGAAGAAATAAAAAAAATGGCAAGAACCCTAAATTTTGGGGATTTTTGGATCGAATAGTTGCTGCCAATAAAAGGGATCGATTAAACGAAGAGTTCTTGGAGTTTAATCAAGGCTGAAACACAAACAAAAACAGCAAAGAAAATTACAAGAAGAATCGGCACGAGCAATAATAAAGAAAATAAATTGAACAGCAAGTAATTAAAGAAAAGTCCTAAGAACCCTTGAATTCCCGAAAGAATTCACAAATTCCTTCAAACGGCTCTAATCTCCCCTCCAAAGAATATCGATGGCAAGAAGAAGGTTGAAGATGGCTCCCACAATCAAAAGATTGTTAAAACAACTTCTAAAGAAAACTCAAGAGAGAATTCTTGGAGAAAACCCCAAAGAAAATTCTGCACTCAACAAATCTAAAATTTGATAGAAAATAATAATAAGATGATTTTTACAAAGGGTGGCTGGCCAATGCTTATATAGGCCTCCAACAAATCCTAATCTCACAAGTAACTAATAAAATTAAACCTAATTAATAAAATAAGGTAACTTCATTTCGAACCAAGTGCCCGGAATTGGCCAAATCGGGGGTCAAAAGAA
>NW_026291293.1:0-9855 GCF_025698545.1 Gossypium raimondii | reverse complement strand
ATTCTATGAAATAAAATGAGGGTAAACATGGGATTCCTGCGAGGTCACCCATCCTAGTACTACTCTCGCCCAAGCCCGCTTTAACTACATGAGTTCATGGGATCCCGCATTAGTGTGTATGATCGCACTCACAACTCTCATAATCTATTCATATAAAGGCCGCCTTTATCGCACTTGGCGCCTAATTTAAATGCAAATTTGAGCAAATATCGCTTCAAATTGTTTGTTTCTACAAACGCGAATAAGGAATGAGTTACACCACGCCGAGAAAATGCAACTAAAAATTATATGAAATAAAATGGAGGTACAACACGAGGACTTCCTGTGGAGGTCACCCATCCTAGTACTACTCTCGCCAAGCACGCTTAATCATGGAGTTCTAATGCGATCCAAGGCATTAGTGCCGTATGATCGCGATCTGGCCAACTCTGCGCTAATCTATATTCATATAAAGCGTTGTCTCTGATCGCAGACTTCATACTGAATTTAAATGCAAATTCGATCAATATCGCTCTGCATTATTTATTTCAATAAAACGAAAATAACTAATGAAAGGCACCACGTCGAGAAAAGGCAACTAAGAAAAAACATTCTATGAAATAAATGGGAGGGTAACACGAGGACTTCCTGCGAGGTCACCCATCCTAGTACTACTCTCGCCCAAGCACGCTTAACCACGGAGTTCTGATGGGATCCCAAGCATTAGTGCCGGTCATGATCACGCACCTGCCAAACTCAAGGTAATCGATCTCATATAATGTCGCCTTTATCGCACTTCTTATGCCGAATTTAAATGCAAATTTGACCAATATCGCTCCTAATTATTCATTTCACAAAACGTAAAATAACGAATGAGTTACACCACTATTTCGAGAAAAATGCAACTAAAAAAATTTTATGAAATAAAATGGGAGGTATAACACTTAGGACTTCCTGTGAGGTCACCCATCCTAGTACTATCTCTTTATCAGCAACGCTTTAATCATGAAGTTCGATTGCCATCCTGCATTAGTGCTGTATGATCGCACCTCACCAACTCACGCAATCTATTCATATATAAAGGCTACCCTTATCAAGACTTTGGCGCCTCGAATTTAAATGCAATTCACCGAATATCGCTCTCATTATTTATTTCACAAAACGGAAATAACGTAATGAGTTACACTACGCTCGAGAAAATGCAACTCAAAAAACATTCTATGAAATAAAATGGGAGGGTGCAACAAGGACTTCCTGCGAGGTCACCCATCCTAGTACTACTCTCGCCTAAGCACGCTTAATCACGTGAGTTCTAATGGGATCCGGTATTAGTGCTCGTATGATCGCACCTGCCAACTTCTCAAGAATCTATTCATATAAGGTCGCCTTTTATCGCACTTCATACCGAATTTAAATGCAAATTTGACCAAATATCGCTCTCAAATTGGTTTATTTCACAAAACGCAAATAAGGAATGAGTTACACCACGCCGAGAAAAATGCAACTAAAAAAAATTATATGAAATAAAATGGGAGGGTGCAACACGAGGACTGTCCCAGAGGTCAATGCATCCTAGTACTACTCGCTCGCCTAAGCACGCTTTAATCGCAGAGTTCTAATGCGATCCGGCAGCATTAGTGTCGGTATGATCGCACTTCGCAACTCTGCGCGTAATCTATTCATATAAAGGTTGCCTCTTATCGACTTGCGCTTCTAATTTTAAATGCAAATTGACCTAATATCGCTCCTAATTATTCATTTCACAAAACGAAATAACGTAATGAAAGTTACACTACGCCGAGAAAAGGCAACTAAAAAAACATTCTATGAAATAAAATGGGAGGGGGTAACACGAGGACTTCCTGTGAGGTCACCCATCCTCAAAGACTACCTCGCCCAAGCACGCTTAACTCGCAGAAGTTTTAAGGGATCCGGCGATTAGTGCTGTAATGGATCGCACCTCACCAACTCATGCACAATCTATTCATATAATGGCTACCCTTATCGCACTTGCATTTCTAATTTAAATGCAAATTGGATCAATATCGCTCCATATTATTTATTTCACAAAACGGAAATAACGTAATGAGTTACACCACGAGAAAATGCAACTAAAAAACATTCTATAAAATAAAATGGAGGCTGCAACAGGACTTCCAGAGGTCACCCATCCTAGTACTACTCGCCAAACACACTTAATCACGGAGTTCATGATCCGCATTAGTGTTGGGTAAGGATCGCACCTGGCCAACTTAATGAGTTATACTACGCCGAGAAAATGCAACTAAAAAACATTCTATGAAATAAAATGAGGTGCAACACGAGGACTTCCTCAGAGGTCACCCATCCTAGTACTATCTCGCCAAGCACGCTTTCAATCGCAGAAGTTCATCGGATCCTGCATTAGTGTCGGGTATGATCGCACCTCAACTCTTGGCATAATCTATTCATATAAAGGTCGCCCTTTATCGCACTTCATATCGAATTTAAATGCAAATTTGACTCAAATATCGTTTCTAAATTGTTTGTTTCACAAACGAAATAAGGAAATGAGTTACACCACGCCGAGAAATGCAACTAAAAAAACATTATATGAAATAAAATGGAGGGTAACACCAGGACTTCCTGTGAGGTCACCCATCCTAGTACTACCACGCCAAGCACGCTTTAATCACAGAAGTTCTAATGCTATCCGTGCATTAAAGGTCGGTATGATCGCATCTGCCAACTCTTGCACAATCTATTCATATAAAGGTTCCCTCGATCGTGACTTTCTTACGAATTTAAATGCAAATTTGACCAATATCGCTCCAAATTATTTATTTCACAAAACGAAAATAACGAATGAGTTACACCATGCCGAGAAAATGCAACTAAAAAAACATTCTATGAAATAAAATGGAGGGTGCAAACACGAGGATTTCCTGTGAGGTCACCCATCCTAGTACTACTCTCGCCAAGCACGCTTTTAATCATGAAGTTCGATGATCCGGCATTAAGTGCTGGTATGATCGCACCTGGCCAACTCTCGTGTAATCTATTCATATAAAGGTTGCCTCGATCGATTCTTGGCGCTTTAATTTAAATGCAAATTTGACTCAATATCGCTCCTAATTATTCATTTCACAAAACGCAAATAACGAATGAGTTACACTTCATACCGAGAAAATGCAAATTAAAAAACATTCTATGAAATAAAATGGAGGGGTACAACATTTAGGATTTCCTGTGAGGTCACCCATCCTAGTACTATTAATCTCGCCAAGCACGCTTAATCGCAGAGTTCTGATTGATCCGCATTAGTGCCGGTATGATCGCACCCACAACTCTTGCAAGTAATCTATTCATATAAAGGTTACCCTTATCGAAGACTTGCACGTCGAATTTAAATGCAAATTAATCAATATCGCTCCCCATTATTTATTTCACAAAACGAAATAACGAATGAGTTACACCACGAGAGAAATGCAACTAAAAAAACATTCTATGAAATAAAATGAGGTGCAACACGAGGACTTCCAAGAGGTCACCCATCCTAGTACTACTTCGCCAAGCACGCTTAATCACGAGTTCGATGGGATCCGCATTAGTGTCGGGTATGATCGCACTCACAACTCTTGCGCAATCTATTCATATAAAGGTCCCTTATCGCACTTGGCGCCTCGAATTTAAATGCAAATTTGACCAAATATCGCTTTCAAATTGTTTGTTTCACAAAACGCAAATAAGGAATGAGTTACACCACGCCGAGAAATGCAACTAAAAAAAATTATATGAAATAAAATGGAGGGTACAACACGAGGACTTCCTCAGAGGTCACCCATCCTAGTACTACTCGCCAAGCACGCTTTAATCATGAGTTCTAATGCGATCCGGCATTAGTGTCGGTATGATCGCACCCGCCAACTCTCGCGCAATCTATTCATATAAAGGTTGCCTCGATCGATTTCAAGCGCCGAATTTAAATGCAAATTCAATCAATATCGCTCCTGATTATTTATTTCACAAAACGAAAATAACGAATGAGTTACACCACGCCGAGAAAATGCAACTAAAAAAACATTCTATGAAATAAAATGAGGGGTGCAACACGAGACTTCCCAGAGGTCACCCATCCTAGTACTACCTCGCCAAGCACGCTTAACTACGAGTTCGATGGGGATCCGGTGCATTAGTGCTGGTATGATCGCATTCCACAACTCTGCAAAATCTATTCATATAAAGGTCGCCTTTATCGACTTCATGTTTCGAATTTAAATGCAAATTTGACCAAATATCGCTTTCAATTTGTTTATTTCACAAAACGCAAATAAGGAATGAGTTACACCACGCTCGAGAAAATGCAACCAAAAAAAATTATATGAAATAAATGGAGGGTAAAATACGAGGACTTCCTGTGAGGTCACCCATCCTAGTACTAATCTCGCCAAGCACGCTTAATCATGGAGTTCTAATGCGATCCGGCATTAGTGCCGGTATGATCGCACTCACCAACTCTCGCGCAATCTATTCATATAAAGGTTGCCCTCGATCGACTTGGCGCCGAATTTAAATGCAAATTCACCAAATATCGCTCCAGATTATTCATTTCACAAAACGAAATAACGTAATGAGTTACACCACGCCGAGAAAATGCAACTAAAAAAACATTCTATGAAATAAAATGAGGGGTGCAACACGAGATTTCCCAGAGGTCACCCATCCTAGTACTACTCTCGCCAAGCACGCTTAATCACGAGTTCGATGGGATCCGTGCATTAGTGTCTGTATGATCGCACTGGCCAACTCTCATGCAATCTATTCATATAAAGGTCGCCCTTTATCGCACTTCATGCATCCTCGAATTTAAATGCAAATTTGACCAAATATCGGTTCAATTTGTTTATTTCACAAAACGCAAATAAGGAATGAGTTACACCACGTCGAGAAAATGCAACTAAAAAAATTATATGAAATAAAATGAGGGTACAACACGAGGACTTCCTGCGAGGTCACCCATCCTAGTACTACTCTTCCCAAGCACGCTTTAATCATGGAGTTCTAATGCGATCCGGCATTAGTGTCGTATGATCGCACCACCAACTCTCAAGCGCAATCTATTCATATAAAGGTTGCCCCGATCGACTTCTGCGCCTCAATTTAAATGCAAATTGAATCAATATCGTTCCTAATTATTCATTTCACAAAACGAAAATAACGAATGAGTTACACTACGTCGAGAAAAGGCAACTAAAAAAAACATTCTATGAAATAAAATGGGAGGGGTGCAACACGAGGACTTCCCAAGAGGTCACCCATCCTAGTACTACTCTCGCCCAAGCACGCTTAATCGCAGAAGTTCGATTGATCCGGCATTAGTGCCGGTATGATCGCACTCCACCAACTCTCAAGCAATCTATTCATATAAAGGTCCCTTTATCGCACTTGCGCCTCGAATTTAAATGCAAATTCGACCGAATATCGTTCCAGATTATTTATTTCACAAAACGAAAATAACGAATGAGTTACACCACGTCGAGAAAATGCAACTAAAAAAAAAACATTCTATGAAATAAAATGGGAGGGGTGCAACACGAGGACTTCCCAAGAGGTCACCCATCCTAGTACTACTCTCGCCCAAGCACGCTTAACTACGGAGTTCATGGGATCCGGCATTAGTGCCGGTATGATCGCACTGGCAACTTCTTGCGCAATCTATTCATATAAAGGTCGCCTTTATCGCACTTCACTTCAATTTAAATGCAAATTTGACCAAATATCGTTTCAAATTGTTTGTTTCACAAAACGCAAATAAGGAATGAGTTACACCACGTCGAGAAAATGCAACTAAAAAAAAATTATATGAAATAAAATGGGAGGGGTACAACACGAGGACTTCCCAGGAGGTCACCCATCCTAGTACTACTCTCGCCCAAGCACGCTTAATCATGAGTTCTAATGCGATCCGCATTAGTGTCGGTATGATCGCACCTGGCCAACTCTTGCGCAATCTATTCATATAAAGGTTGCCCTCGATCGCACTTCTGCGCCTAATTTAAATGCAAATTAATTCAATATCGCTCCTAATTATTTATTTCACAAAACGAAAATAACGTAATGAGTTACACTACGCCGAGAAATGCAACTAAAAAACATTCTATGAAATAAAATGGGAGGGTGCAACACGAGGACTTCCTGTGAGGTCACCCATCCTAGTACTACTCTCGCCAAGCACGCTTAATCTGCAGAGTTCGATTGATCCGGCATTAGTGCCGGTATGATCGCACTGGCCAACTCTCAAGTAATCTATTCATATAAAGGCTACCCTTCTTATCGCACTTTCGCCTCGAATTTAAATGCAAATTTGACCAATATCGCTCCAATTATTTATTTCACAAAACGAAAATAACGAAATGAGTTACACCACGAGAAAATGCAACCAAAAAACATTCTATGAAATAAAATGGAGGTGCAACACGAGGACTTCCTGTGAGGTCACCCATCCTAGTACTACTCTCGCCAAGCACGCTTAATCGCGGAGTTCTAATGGGATCCGTGCATTAGTGTGTATGATCGCATCTGGCCAACTCTTGCGCAATCTATTCATATAAAGGTCGCCTTTATCGCACTTGCTGCTAATTTAAATGCAAATTTGACCAAATATCGCTTTCAAATTGTTTATTTCACAAAACGAAATAAGGAATGAGTTACACCACGCCGAGAAAATGCAACTAAAAAAAATTATATGAAATAAAATGGAGGGTGCAACACGAGGACTTCCTGCGAGGTCACCCATCCTAGTACTACTCGCCAAGCACGCTTAATCATGGAGTTCTAATGCGATCCGGCATTAGTGTCGGTATGATCGCACCGCCAACTCTTGCGCAATCTATTCATATAAAGGTTGTTCTCGATCGACTTGCGCCAATTTAAATGCAAATTCAATCAATATCGCTCCTAATTATTCATTTCACAAAACGAAAATAACGAATGAGTTACACCACGCCGAGAAAATGCAACTAAAAAACATTCTATGAAATAAAATGGAGGGTGCAACACGAGGACTTCCTCAGAGGTCACCCATCCTAGTACTACTCGCCAAGCACGCTTAAATCATGTGAGTTCGATGGGATCCGGCATTAGTGCCGTATGATCGCACTCCACAACTCTTGCGTAATCTATTCATATAATGGCGCCTTTTATCGCACTTAAGCGCCAATTTAAATGCAAATTCAACCAAATATCGCTCCAAATTGTTTATTTCACAAAACGAAAATAACGAATGAGTTACACCACGCCGAGAAAATGCAACTAAAAAAATTATATGAAATAAAATGGAGGGTGCAACACGAGACTTCCTGCGAGGTCACCCATCCTAGTACTACTCTCGCCCAAGCACGCTTAACTCATGAGAGTTCATGGGATCCGGCATTAGTGCTGTATGATCGCACTCCGGCCAACTCTGCGTAATCTATTCATATAAAGGTCGCCTTTATCGCACTTGCGCCTAATTTAAATGCAAATTTGACCAAATATCGCTTCAAATTATTCATTTCACAAAACGAAAATAACGAATGAGTTACACCACGCCGAGAAAATGCAACTAAAAAACATTATATGAAATAAAATGGGAGGTACAACACGAGGACTTCCCAGAGGTCACCCATCCTAGTACTACTCGCCCTCAAGCACGCTTAATCATGAGTTCTAATGATCCGCATTAGTGTCGGTATGATCGCACCCACAACTCTTTTTCGTAATCTATTCATATAAAGGTTCTCGATCGACTTCTGCGCCTAATTTAAATGCAAATTCGAATCAATATCGCTCCTGCATTATTTATTTCACAAAACGCAAATAACGAATGAGTTACACCACGTCGAGAAAATGCAACTAAAAAAACATTCTATGAAATAAATGGGAGGTGCAACACGAGGACTTCCTGTGAGGTCACCCATCCTAGTACTACTCTCGCCAAGCACGCTTAATCATGAGTTCGATGGGATCCGGCATTAGTGCTCGTATGATCGCACCTGCCAACTCTTGCGCAATCTATTCATATAAAGGTCATTTCTTTATCGCACTTGCACCTCAATTTAAATGCAAATTTGACCAAATATCGCTTCAAATTGTTTATTTCACAAAACGCAAATAAGGAAATGAGTTACACCACGCCGAGAAAATGCAACTAAAAAAATTATATGAAATAAAATGGGAGGGTACAACACGAGGACTTCCTGTGAGGTCACCCATCCTAGTACTACTCTCGCCAAGCACGCTTAATCATGGAGTTCTAATGCGATCCGGCATTAGTGCTGGTATGATCGCACCTGGCCAACTCTTGGCGCAATCTATTCATATAAAGGTTGCCGATCGACTTTCATACCTTCAATTTAAATGCAAATTGACCGAATATCGCTCTTATTATTTATTTCACAAAACGAAATAACGAATGAGTTACACCCAATGTCGAGAAAATGCAACTCAAAAAAACATTCTATGAAATAAATGGAGGGTGCAACACGAGGACTTCCTGCGAGGTCACCCATCCTAGTACTACTACTCGCCAAGCACGCTTAATCATGGAGTTCTAATGGGATCCGCATTAGTGCTTGGTATGATCGCACCCACAAACTCTTGCGCAATCTATTCATATAAAGGTTGCCCTTTATCGCACTTGCGCTTCTAATTTAAATGCAAATTTGACCAATATCGCTTTAATTTGTTTATTTCACACAAACGCAAATAACGAATGAGTTACACCAATCACGAGAAAATGCAACTAAAAAAAATTATATGAAATAAAATGGAGGGGTAACACGAGGACTTCCTGTGAGGTCACCCATCCTAGTACTACTTTCGCCTAAGCACGCTTAATCATGAGTTCGAATGCGGATCCGCATTAGTGCCGGTATGATCGCATCTCGCCACAACTTCATGCGCAATCTATTCATATAAAGGTTGCCCTTTTATCGCAGCTTGGCCGAATTTAAATGCAAATTTGACCAAATATCGCTTCAAATTATTTATTTCACAAAACGAAAATAACGAATGAGTTACACCACGCCGAGAAAATGCAAATCAAAAACATTATATGAAATAAAATGGAGGGTGCAACACGAGGACTTCCTTGTGAGGTCACCCATCCTAGTACTACTTCCTACCAAGCACGCTTGAATCGAAAGTTCCGATGCGATCCGGCAGCATTAGTGCCGGTATGATCGCACCTGGCCAACTCTCAAGCAATCTATTCATAAAGGTTGCCCTCGATCGCACTTGGCGCCTCGAATTTAAAATGCAAATTGATCTAATATCGCTCCTAATTATTTATTTCACAAAACTAAAATAACGTAACGAAATAGCACTACGCCGAGAAAATGCAATCTAAAAAAAAAACATTCTATGAAATAAAATGGGAGGGGCAACACGAGGACTTCCTCAGAGGTCACCCATCCTAGTACTACTCTCGCCTAAGCACGCTTAATCATTTAGTTCTGATGGGATCCTGCAGTATTAGTGCCGCATGATCGCACTCCCAACTCTCACAAGAATCTATTCATATAAAGGTCACCCTTTATCGCACTTCATACTAATTTAAAATGCAAATTTAATCAATATCGTTTAAATTGTTTGTTTCACAAAACGCAAATAAGGAATGAGTTACACCAATGCCGAGAAAATGCAACTAAAAAAATTATATGAAATAAAATGAGGCACAACAGGACTTCCTGCGAGGTCACCCATCCTAGTACTACTCTCGCCACGCTTTAATCATGGAGTTCTAATGCGATCCGCATTACATTACTATGAGGACGCACTCACAATCTCTCAAGTAATCTATTCATATAAAGGTTCCCTCGACGACTTCTTCGCCAATTTAAATACAAATTTGACCAA